>NC_068386.1:11275272-11580272 GCF_023724105.1 Carassius gibelio | reverse complement strand
TGGCTGCTGAGATGGCTGACGCAGATGAGATCAGTGAGGAATCCACAGACGCACACCGCAAACAACTACAGGAGGACAGTACTGAGTATCAACAAACATCTGATAATACCTTCAAGAAGAAAAAGAGCTCTACCACGGAGAACTCAACTACTGCAATGAGGGTAACAGAAGACGCTAGCAATGAAGCACAGATAATGGACACACAAACAGAAGGACAGGAGAATGAAAGGAAGAAAAACAAGAAAATGAAACGAAGCAAAAAGGAATAGGAGTCAAAAAATAAATTAAAAACAGCAGAGAGTGAACTTGCATTCTTCCAAACTCACTACAAACACAAGTCGTCGATCAGAATCTGGGCTAGGATGCTAGGATCAATTCTTCGGTAACAGACTATTAACTGAGAGACTTGACTTGAAAAAATGCAAGCCTGTTCAGATCATGTTTGTAATGCAGCATTCATATTTATTCTTACAAATTATAGTCAATCTTGAGACCCACAGGTGACGTGAAATGATTTTATTTGACTGATATGCGATACATTTGTGTAATGCATATTACATAGCATATCGACAATTACAAAAATGTGATGAACTGTGAACAGTTTGGAGTGATTTGTGTGGCTGAAGGATTTATTCAGTCACAAAGTTGGATGTTTGACAGACAGGAAGGATGGGGCAGAAGTCATTTTCCTACAGTAGGCGTCTCTCTAGGAGCTGTAACTTGAAAACACTGCTTACAAATCAAACTGTCTTCTGCTCATGTTGAGGGGCCACTTTGGTTTTGTTGGGCTTGTAGGAAGGTTGGCCATGTTAAAACGTCCACTTCGCAGATCCATCTATTCCTCATGGAACAATATGCTGATAACCAGCTTTTCAGTGGGTTTTTGCTGGGCATTGACAGAACGCATTCCCCGTATCCTTTCAAGGGGTCATCGACCCAGAAACTGAAAGGAAAATATGGAAAGCATCAGGTGGTTGCTTTTTAATTGTAACTGATTAATATTTTTTGATCCATTTCTTCTTTTTCGTGGTTTATCAAAAGGAAATTTATTTTCAGTAAAAAAAGAAACAAATATATATTTTTTTATTATATAAATACTGCCTGTTACTTCAGTAAAAATGATCAAATAATTATAAAAATGAAATAGTTTAGTTAATGACATTTCTTATTATTATTATCAAATTACTCTTCTGTTGCCATTTTTTTAGACTTACCCTTCCTCGAGTTCAGCGCCAGTGCTCCAGACCCAAGTTTCTTTCTTTTTAGAGAGTCCGATCCAGTACCCGTGATATTTGTCATAATATGATTGGGCGTGCCGATTGATGAATTCCTGAATTTGCATAAGATTATAAGAACAGTGTTATAATCATGGAAATCATACAGTAAATTTACTGTTGGCAGTCATTTATATCTTGTACAGTGTAAACAAGATGCTTGATCTGTTGATCACAATGTCAATGTTTCAAAGTCACTTTGAACTCATCAGAAAAGATTTGTAGTTCTTTGCGGCTAGTGGAAAGACTGTAAGAACACTGACAAACTATTTTTAAGTTTGGAGATTAAATCTTTGAGGAAGAGAAAAATTAGACCATTCTTGTGTATTTTAATACTTCATTTTCTATACCTGTTCCTCAACACTGTCTATTATGGCCAGCTGAGCTCCATATCCCTTGCAGTATTCCTGACTCTCTGTCCACGATTTCCAGGGCCAGTCTTTCATGAAATAGTAACAGCTGGAGCCATTCTGAATCCAATTTTGAAAACAAGGTGTACACTGCACCCCTGTGATGGAGAATAGCTCAGGTTAACTGGAGGAAGAACAAACTTCACTCCTGATTCAGTACAACAGCTTACCATTTCCAGTGGACTGACAGTACTCATCCACTAAAAAGCGGCTCTTCTTCAGTATGAAGTCCAGTGTGCCATTCATCTGTTCCCCCTGTGTCTTCAGCCTGGCTCTCTCTCGCTCCAGCACTTCCTTGTCTGCCAGTAGTTGCAGATTGGTGGCTTTCTCTTGAATGTGCTGGGCCTGTATAAAGTGATTGCCTGAGGTTAAACATTATTAAAAGTCCTTTTCGTTTACCAGAGAGGAAATTAAAACTATATAAAAGAAAAGCTCACCCAAAAATGAAAACTGTCATCATTTACTCACCCTTGAGTTGTTCTAAACCTGTACGGATTTCTATATGGACACAAAATATATTTGAGCAATGTAGGTAACCAAACAGTTTCTGGTTCCTATTGAATTCCATAGTATGGAATAAAATATTTTATGTTGTATCTTCTTTTATGAAATTCATACAGGTTTGGATCAACTTAACATGAATTTTCATATTTTGGTGAACTATCCCTTGAGGTGCTGTATGTCTTTCAGGCTTTACTCTTACCAGAATGTTGTTGTATTTTGACATGTGAATGTATACTGCAAGACAGAGAACAAACAAACGGAAAAAAAGGCAAATTGTTAGTTAAATATATAGTACTTGTAGACTCATGCAATGCAGTGGTTCTGTGATATTTTAGTATTTATAAGTTTAGTAGGCATTAATCACTCCATTGGCTTACATTGCACCTATATAAGCTTTTAAGTAATTGTGAAAGTTCTGACATAAGACAACATGACACTTGAGAAAGTTTCCAGTGTTGTCACGCAGCAACATTTCTCTTTTCTTGACACGTCTATGTTGGGAATTTTTTGAGGTTACATCAGGAGTACTCTTATTATTTTATTTGTTTTCTTCTTCTTCTTCTTATTTACTTTAATTCTAGCTCTGATTGAATATACTTAAACCAGTTTAACCTCAACAGCACTTAAACCAACATGGTCTTTGAGCTTCCTTGCACAGGGCTAGAACGCACCAAATGTAGGACTGAATGATATTTTGGTGTTGTGTAAATGAGTGCTTATCCTTACTGAAAACGCTGACAGCTGTTAACCCGGCAAGCAGCAGGAAGCAGAGCAGCCCCAGAATAACTGTAGCTCGTCTGTACACTGAAAAGGTTGGGGTGGTGGCATCTTTTGCTGAATAAGAATAATACTAGTTTGAGTATAGTGCGAGCTTATGATGCATGGTAACATTTGACAAATTAAGACTTAAAGATGTTCTGTTTTGTTAGGATTAAATGATAGGTATACAATTTTCTGTACCTTCCGTCAGAGAATCATGTGCTGGCAAAACAGATTTGTCTAATGAACACTCTGCAGCTGAACAGGAAAGAGCAGAAAAGGAAAAAGTACCATGTAACAATTTTTTTTTTTTAAAGAAGTGAAATAATTTGTATGTCATTCAGACTTGTTAAAAAATCCCCCAATTTAAAATTGTGTGTGTATATACATACATATATATATATATATATATATATATATATATATATATATATATATATATATACACACACACACACACACACACACACACATATCCATATATATATATATGTATATATATATGTATATATTATATACATATACATATGTGTGTGTGTGTATACACATATATATATATATACATATATATATAAAACAGTATTACAGTTGATACATAGATTATTGTAAATATGCTAAATACATAAATATAAAAATAGTTTTATAGTTAATGTCATGTTTCTTTTTTTTGTGACAGATCTCTTACCTGAGGTCTCAGGAGCTGTCTGTGAAGTTGATCGCTTTATTTTCACCTCCGCATAAACAGACTCCTCGAACTTTGCCACTTCAACTTTAATAAGACAAAAATTCAATTCATTCATTTATATTATGATTATTCAAATAAATGAATAAAAATAAAAACTACTTTAAAAACAATTTTAAACAGACTGAGCAAATGTTAATATTATTGTAAGATCTTGAGTTTCTTTGCCATCACAAAATAAAAAGAAAAACACCTACCTGTAGATTTCTGATTATCAAATGGCTTAAAGCAGACTGTTGAATAAAACAACTCTTCTTCCATACTTGCTCACCTTCACAATCCACAACCAGAGAGAAAGCAGCAGTGTGATTAAATCCAGTCAGTCAGCTTGAACAGAGACATTTGTGGCAATCAGAATTTGGTAAGAACAGATTTCCCAGACAGCAACATAGTGATGGCCCAGATCGTGAAATCCATGTTGGCCAGATCTGGTTGCTGTCTGGGTTTGGTCAGAAAACATGTCTCATTTATCATATTCATACACAAGGAGGTTTCTGAAGTGTCTGTTAATGCTACATTCTACCTTTATGGAAGCTTAATAACAATACAATACAACATTTCCAATTACTATTGAAAGCAGAAGTGATATCTTTCAAAATTGTGGTCTTCCTGCACTATGGCATAAACTTGTATGCTTTTTGAGGAAGTTTGATATGTAGTCCTATCACTAAGAAAATGTGAATTATTTTCACATATAGACATTATTATAATGTCTAAACTGAAACCTGACTGTAAAAATCCAAGTCGATAGATACATTTGACATTTTTATCATAAACTTATATGTAAATGTGTAAAAAAGCCGTAAACAATTAAGGCCTCTATATACACAATAAAGAAGCAATATAGATAATTTTTACTGAAAGGTAATTTTCATTCTGCCATTCATCCTTGGTTGACAAGAAACTATTTTCTCTGATGTATTGTCACCATATTGCCACAAGAGGGGGCAGTAAATTAAAGTGATAAAATGTAGAGAACATCAAGAATTATAGAGATCGTTCAGCCAAAAATAAAAATTGTCATTATTTACCATCATGTTGTTCCAAACAGACTGGAACTTTTACTGTAAAGAAAAAAAAATGTATGCAGTGAAAGTGAATGGTGACTGAGGATGTCGGTTCCTAACATTCTGCCTTATATCTCCTGCTGCGTTCCACAGGAGAAAGAAAGTAGTACGGGTTTGTAAGTAATCCAGCAGTGGTACGGTTAACTCTGCAAATTACATCACTGCTTTCCTTTGCATTCTGATCATCCACCCCTCCTCCTTAACTCCTTCGCCCTTCCCCTTCTCATTGTCTATGAAAGGAGGGTCTTTCTCTCCCCTGTCCATTCAGCCGCTGGGCACTGGGACTGTGGTCCAGACCTCACCCTCAAGCCTGTCATTATAATCACTTAGCAGTCACAAAGACCTCCAGCCCTTCACAGGCTCTGTGCACAGTTCCAGTGAGACTTAATATTTCACACCACTCTGAGATGGAGCTTCTAGGTGGCCGAGTGCCCTTCACCCAGTTTCAGGAGGAGAAGTACCAGATGCTGGAACTGAACCAGCGACTCGAATCGTACTTAGGCCATGTGAAGCTTCTGGAGGAGGAAAACAAGCTACTGCGAGAGGAGGTCCACACTCTCAAGAGCAGCAAGGAACCACCAGGTCAGCGCAAAGCTCAAGAGGAGGCTCTCAGCCAGGCCAGGAGGATGTTGGAGGAGGCCTGGAGGAAGAAAGATTGTGTGGTAATGGAAGTGGAAAACTTGATGGAGGATATAGAGGTGGTGAGTATTCAAAGACAGAAGGCAAAGAATGCAAAGGCTGAAGCGCAGAGAAAACTCATGGAGAGCAGGAAGGAGCTGGAAGAAGAACGTAGAGCTCAGATATGGCTGAGAGAAAAGTCTGGCCAACTTGAGAAAGACCTCTTGCTACAGATGCAAGTCCACCAGGAAAACATGGAAACCTTGCATGATTCTCTGAAACAGACAAAGCAAGTCTTGATGACTCCACAACCCACGCAAACTACCAGCATCCCAGACCTGGGACAAGAGTACAGCTACAGAGCAGCTCAAGCCTGGCAGGAGGCAACCAACAACTATCAGAGACTGGTTGGACGCCTGGAAGAAAGTCTAAACCAAGCCAAAGCTAACATGGCAAAGATTCATCAGGAGAAGAGAGAAAACCAGCATCAAGTTCAGCATTTGGCAAAGGAGCTTGAGAGCACTAAGACTAAGAGACAGATGTTGGAGAAAAATGTAGTGCAGCAGAGAGAAGAACATACACAGGAGCTTCAGTATCTTCAGGTATTAGTTTCAACTTATGGACAACCAGTTCAATCTCTGTCATTGTTTACTTACCTTCATATCTTTCCAACCTGTGTGACTTACTTTCTTCTGTAAAAATAACATATTTGGAATAATGCTTCATCTGTTTTTGTCCACACGATGGAAGTCATTTGGGTCCAAAACATCATTAGACCTTGCTTTTATTGTATGAACAAAAAATACTGAGACATTTTTATAAATATGTTCCACAGAAGGTCATACAAGTTCGGAACAGGACAAATTTATTCATCTGTGTTCCTTTCTAATATTGTATAAGAAAGAATTCAATTTTCTGCATTCTCTTCACTTTAACATATATTTTTGACGAAAACGTCTCCTATCTTTGTGCAGGCCCAAGTAGATGCTCTGGAGCTGGAGAAAGACAGCCTGGGGCAGCAGATAGACAGCCTGATGGTGGACAGACAAAATCTGCTGCAGGTCAAGATGTCTCTTGGAATGGAGGTGGTCACATACAGGTACTCCTCCTCAACATCATCACAAATACCAGCAAAATACAACCTTCCCTTATTATTATCTTCAGACCCATCTTTACATGAAGTGAAATATGGATGTAGCTTTTGATGAGTCTCCCCTCCTCTGCACTGTGGGATTTATAATTTATGGAGGTCCAACTAATATGATCAGTGGCTCTAAAAAGCATCTCAGGCACCCAGAGAGGGGTAACTTTAGATAGGTCAAACCGAATGGACCCTCTCCATTTCCTACCTGGCACTGACCCTGATCCATCAGCGTGGATGAGGGGCATTAAAACGGGGGTGGGGGTGTTATTCATTAAATTAATTACGTGTAATTATAAGAAATGTGTACACCAGTTTATTATTACAATATGATGCCCGTGTCTTTCAAAAAACTTTTAAAGACAAATTTTCTTTAGGTCTTTTAAAGTTTTTGAACACACACACACACATAGAAAGATCCAGATTTGTTGTAAAAATGAATTGTGTATTGTTTTTGTTAATTACAATACATGCATTTGGCAGGATACCCGTTACACTAACAGTGTGTGTACAGTTGTAAATGCCAACCCTTGCATATGTTCAGTGCTGCATGCAGGAGGTAAATGAATTGATGCCAGACTGAATCCTGCAGATGGACTGACAATGACAAATCTGACACACTATTTGCATAACAACAGAATTAAGCACAGGACTGCAGCTAAAGAGCATGACTCCATCTCGTTTAACCCAACCTTCACATAAAAGAAAGTGCTGTGATGCTGACAGCTGCTCTGCTGCTTCTTTTACAGAGCTTTGCTGGACAGCGAGGGCCAGAGAATTGACAGACCAACAACAAAAATGACCAGTTCTGCTTTCTTTTTAGGTAACAATCTTTTAAAAAAAAATATTTATCTTTTTCATTTATTTTATTATTCTTATTTGTATTATTTTCTTATAGTGTTGGCTGTTCGGACAATGGGAAAGTGAAATAAAACTTTCAAACTTAGTAAATCTAGCCCACTGTGCTACTCCCATAGATCACTGTAGCAGATAGCTTCACTTTCCAGTAATGCAGGCTTGGAAAGCATAAAGATGTTCAATACATCTCCATTACAGCTCATTCACAGTTCACGACTAGTGTATATTCTGATGACTCCCCTGTGAGGCAGATCAAGGGTCTATGTCTGTCTATTTCATACTGTCTCCATCTATCCCTTAAGCCTGGGGCTTTATTCATTCCAGTCAACCACATTTGTTCCAATAGCATCATAGTTATCAGGGCATGGGACATCAGCCACTCTGCTATATTTTAACTGTAAATAAACTTCCTCATATCTGTTGCTTTATTAAAAGCTTACAGTCTAACCAGTGTAGTCGGAATCCTGAAACAATGACTTTGAAGATTTGGTTATTTTTAGTGAATCAAACACATACATCACACAACTAACTGAGAGACAAATCAGTGTAGTGTAGCTCTGTCTGTGTGACAAAGCCTGTCTCACCAACTTCTTGTTTCTTGTTACAGATGTGTTCTCAAAGCCCACTGGGACCCAGCCAGCCTCACAGACTACTGCTGCTTCCTGCCATGTCAGCAATACTGTGTCTACAAGGCACAGATCAATCACCTCCTCTCACACTCTGCTGACCAGAGCAACTCCATCATGGACCCCGACACGAGGGACTCCACAGAGAACACCGACCAGTACCTCAGTGACAGAAAAGACAAAGGTTCATATCTCAGAGCAGACTGAGAAAGCTGCTGAGGAGTCTGTGGATCATGTACAGCAAGAGAAAGTCCATGAAGACATGGTCCTCAAAACAACACTCCCCGCTGCAGAACCAGAACCACAGCTCAAACCAGAAGATTCTGAGATTAAGGAGGATGAAACAATACAGTTCATGAAAGCTCAGATGGTTGAATGTAAAACTGATGCATCTGCATTGATAAGTGTGTCAGCTGACCAACCAAGTAACTTGTCCCAAACTTCAGAGACAGAAATCTGGGCTGGTCCATTCACAGATCCTGCAGGGGATTCAGAAGAAAAGAAGCATGAGGACACTGAAGTGTCTTTTGTAATGGCCCAGATCACATGTGCACCTAAGGTTGCTTGTGAAGAAAATAAAACCATAGCAGACTATGAAAAAGATGATGCCTGTAAAATGGATGTAAGATCAGAGAACATCAGTGAAAGTCACACATTTGCATATGGAGATGCAGAGAACAATGATGATGATGCATTAAAATCTAGCCATATCAGTGCAAACACCAGTATAATGGGTTCATCGTTCCTCGAGCAAGGAACTTTAGATATGGCTGGTGATTTTGGCTATCATGAAGATTTAATGACGGTAGATAAACAGGACAATGTGAGCAATATTAGTGAAGAGGGAAGAGAGCAAATGAACAGTGGAACTGATGCAGTGATCGATTCAATGAAGGAGATGGATAGACAGGAAGAAATTGAACCAGAGAATGAAATGAAAGTGGTGAGCCCTGACTCTGAGGAGGAAGAACAGGATGAAATGAACATTGATGCTGACACAAAGTTTACAAAAGAAGATGAATATTTGACTGAAATAGAAGAAGAAGAGATTGAAGTGATTAAAAGTGACTTTTCTGTGCTGGATGAAGGTGTAGATTCTTCCATGAACAGTGATCATCAGGAGAGTTTAGAAAAGACTGTACTGCCAACTGAACCCCATTCAGATCAGACAGTAAATGAAGAAGATCCTTCGAAACCAGAAGATACTGAGATTAAGGAGGATGAACCGATACTATTCACAAAAGCTCAGATGGTTGAATGTAAAACTGATGCATCTGCATTCATAAGTGCGTCAGCTGACCAACCAAGTAACTTGTCCCAAACTTCAGAGACAGAAATCTGGGCTGGTCCATTCACAGATCCTGCAGGGGATTCAGAAGAAAAGAAGGATGAGGACACTGAAGTGTCTTTTGTAATGGCCCAGATCTCACGTGCACCTAAGGTTGCTTGTGAAGAAAATAAAACCATAGCAAAGGACGAAAATATTGACAACTCTGAGATAGATGTAAGATCAGAGAACATCAGTGAAAGTCACACATTTGCATATGGAGATGCAGAGAACAATGATGATGATGCATTAAAATCTAGCCATATCAGTGCAAACACCAGTATAATGGGTTCATCGTTCCTCGAGAAAGGAACTTTAGATATGGCTGGTGATTTTGGCTATCATGAAGATTTAATGACAGTAGATAAACAGGACAATGTGAGCAATATTAGTGAAGAGGGAAAAGAGCAAATGAACAGTGGAACTGATGCAGCGATCGATTCAGTGAAGGAGATGGATAGACAGGAAGAAATTGAACCAGAGAATGAAATGAAAGTGGCGAGCCCTGACTCTGAGGAGGAAGAAGAGGATGAAATGAACATTGATGCTGACACAAAGGTTACAAAAGAAGATACAAATGTGACTGAAATAGAAGAAGAAGAGATAGAAGTGATTAAAAGTGACTTTTCTGTGCCGGATGAAGTTGTAGATTCTTCCATGAACAGTGATCATCAGGAGAGTTTAGAAAAGACTGTACTGCCAACTGAACCCCATTCAGATCAGACAGTAAATGAAGAAGATCCTTCGAAACCAGAAGATCCTGAGATTAAGGAGAATGAACCAATACAGTTCATGAAAGCTCAGATGGTTGAATGTAAAACTGATGCACCTGCATTGATAAGTGCGTCAGCTGACAAACCAAATAACTTGTCCCAAACTTCAGAGACAGAAATCTGGGCTGGTCCATTCACAGATCCTGCAGGGGATTCAGAAGAAGGGAAGCATGAGGACACTGAAGTGTCTTTTGTAATGGCCCAGTTCTCACATTCACCTGAGGTTGCTTGCGAAGAAAATATAACCATAGCAAAGGACGAAAATGATGACACCTTTGAGATAGATGTAAGATCAGAGAACATCAGTGAAAGTCACACATTTGCATATGGAGATGCAGAGAACAATGATGATGATGCATTAAAATCTAGCCATATCAGTGCAAACACCAGTATAATGGGTTCATCGTTCCTCGAGCAAGGAACTTTAGATATGGCTGGTGATTTTGGCTATCATGAAGATTTAATGACGGTAGATACACAGGACAATGTGAGCAATATTAGTGAAGAGGGAAAAGAGCAAATGAACAGTGGAACTGAGGCAGTGATCGATTCAATGAAGGAGATGGATAGACAGGAAGAAATTGAACCAGAGAATGAAATGAAAGTGGTGAGCCCTGACTCTGAGGAGGAAGAAGAGGATGAAATGAACATTGATGCTGACACAAAGGTTACAAAAGAAGATGAATATTTGACTGAAATAGAAGAGGAGATAGAAGTGATTAAAAGTGACTTTTCTGTGCCGGATGTAGGTGTAGATTCTCCCAAGAACAGTGATCATCAGGAGAGTTTAGAAAAGACTGTACTGCCAACTGAACCCCATTCAGATCAGACAGTAAATGAAGAAGATCCTTCGAAACCAGAAGATCCTGAGATTAAGGAGAATGAACCAATACAGTTCATGAAAGCTCAGATGGTTGAATGTAAAACTGATGCATCTGCATTGATAAGTGCGTCAGCTGACAAACCAAGTAACTTGTCCCAAACTTCAGAGACAGAAATCTGGGCTGGTCCATTCACAGATCCTGCAGGGGATTCAGAAGAAGGGAAGCATGAGGACACTGAAGTGTCTTTTGTAATGGCCCAGATCTCACGTGCACATAAAGTTGCTTGTGAAGAAAATAAAACCATAGCAAAGGACGAAAATGATGACACCTTTGAGATAGATGTAAGATCAGAGAACATCAGTGAAAGCCACACATTTGCATATGGAGATGCAGAGAATGATGATGATGCATTAAAATCTAACCATATCAGTGCAAACACCAGTATAATGGGTTCATCGTTCCTCGAGCAAGGAACTTTAGATATGGCTGGTGATTTTGGCTATCATGAAGATTTAATGAAGGTAGATAAACAGGACAATGTGAGCAATATTAGTGAAGAGGGAAAAGAGCAAATGAACAGTGGAACTGATGCAGCGATTGATTCAGTGAAGGAGATGGATAGACAGGAAGAAATTAATGCTGACAAAAATAAGAAAAAAGAACATGAAAATGTGACTGAAATAGAAGAAGAAGAGATAGAACTGATTAAAAGTGACTTTTCTGTGCCGGATGAAGGTGTAGATTCTCCCAAGAACAGTGATCATCAGGAGAGTTTAGAAAAGACTGTACTGCCAACTGAACCCCATTCAGATCAGACAGTAAATGAAGAAGATCCTTCGAAACCAGAAGATACTGAGATTAAGGAGAATGAACCGATACTATTCACAAAAGCTCAGATGGTTGAATGTAAAACTGATGCATCTGCATTGATAAGTGTGTCAGCTGACAAACCAAGTAACTTGTCCCAAACTTCAGAGACAGAAATCTGGGCTGGTCCATTCACAGATCCTGCAGGGGATTCAGAAGAAAAGAAGGATGAGGACACTGAAGTGTCTTTTGTAATGGCCCAGATCTCACGTGCACCTAAGGTTGCTTGTGAAGAAAATAAAACCATAGCAAAGGACAAAAATATTGACAACTCTGAGATAGATGTAAGATCAGAGAACATCAGTGAAAGTCACACATTTGCATATGGAGATGCAGAGAACCATGATGATGATGATGCATTAAAATCTAGCCATATCAGTACACACACCAGTATAATGGGTTCATCGTTCCTCGAGCAAGGAACTTTAGATATGGCTGGTGATTTTGCCTATCATGAAGATTTAATGACGGTAGATACACAGGACAATGTGAGCAATATTAGTGAAGAGGGAAAAGAGCAAATGAACAGTGGAACTGAGGCAGTGATCGATTCAATGAAGGAGATGGATAGACAGGAAGAAATTGAACCAGAGAATGAAATGAAAGTGGTGAGCCCTGACTCTGTGGAGGAAGAAGAGGATGAAATGAACATTGATGCTGACACAAAGGTTACAAAAGAAGATACAAATGTGACTGAAATAGAAGAAGAAGAGATAGAAGTGATTAAAAGTGACTTTTCTGTGCCGGATGAAGGTGTAGATTCTCCCAAGAACAGTGATCATCAGGAGAGTTTAGAAAAGACTGTACTGCCAACTGAACCCCATTCAGATCAGACAGTAAATGAAGAAGATCCTTCGAAACCAGAAGATCCTGAGATTAAGGAGAATGAACCAATACAGTTCATGAAAGCTCAGATGGTTGAATGTAAAACTGATGCACCTGCATTGATAAGTGCGTCAGCTGACAAACCAAGTAACTTGTCCCAAACTTCAGAGACAGAAATCTGGGCTGGTCCATTCACAGATCCTGCAGGGGATTCAGAAGAAGGGAAGCATGAGGACACTGAAGTTTCTTTTGAAATGGCCCAGATCTCATGTGCACATAAAGTTGCTTGTGAAGAAAATAAAACAGTAGCAAAGGATGAAAAAGATGATGCCTCTGAGATGGATGTAAAATCAGAGAACATCAGTGAAAGTCACACATTTGCATATGGAGATGCAGAGAATGATGATGATGCATTAAAATCTAGCCATATCAGTGCAAACACCAGTATAATGGGTTCATCGTTCCTCGAGCAAGGAACTTTAGATATGGCTGGTGATTTTGGCTATCATGAAGATTTAATGACGGTAGATAAACAGGACAATGTGAGCAATATTAGTGAAGAGGGAAGAGAGCAAATGAACAGTGGAACTGATGCAGCGATTGATTCAGTGAAGGAGATGGATAGACAGGAAGAAATTAATGCTGACAAAAATAAGAAAAAAGAACATGAAAATGTGACTGAAATAGAAGAAGAAGAGATAGAACTGATTAAAAGTGACTTTTCTGTGCTGGATGAAGTTGTAGATTCTTCCATGAACAGTGATCATCAGGAGAGTTTAGAAAAGACTGTACTGCCAACTGAACCCCATTCAGATCAGACAGTAAATGAAGAAGATCCTTCGAAACCAGAAGATCCTGAGATTAAGGAGAATGAACCAATACAGTTCATGAAAGCTCAGATGGTTGAATGTAAAACTGATGCATCTACATTCATAAGTGCGTCAGCTGACCAACCAAGTAACTTGTCCCAAACTTCAGAGACAGAAATCTGGGCTGGTCCATTCACAGATCCTGCAGGGGATTCAGAAGAAGGGAAGCATGAGGACACTGAAGTGTCTTTTGAAATGGCCCAGATCTCACGTGCACCTAAGGTTGCTTGTGAAGAAAATATAACCATAGCAAAGGACGAAAATGATGACACCTTTGAGATAGATGTAAGATCAGAGAACATCAGTGAAAGTCACACATTTGCATATGGAGATGCAGAGAACAATGATGATGATGCATTAAAATCTAGCCATATCAGTGCAAACACCAGTATAATGGGTTCATCGTTCCTCGAGCAAGGAACTTTAGATATGGCTGGTGATTTTGGCTATCATGAAGATTTAATGACGGTAGATAAACAGGACAATGTGAGCAATATTAGTGAAGAGGGAAAAGAGCAAATGAACAGTGGAACTGATGCAGCGATTGATTCAGTGAAGGAGATGGATAGACAGGAAGAAATTGAACCAGAGAATGAAATGAAAGTGGTGAGCCCTGACTCTGAGGAGGAAGAAGAGGATGAAATGAACATTGATGCTGACACAAAGGTTACAAAAGAAGATACAAATGTGACTGAAATAGAAGAAGAAGAGATTGAAGTGATTAAGATTAAAAGTGACTTTTCTGTGCTGGATGAAGGTGTAGATTCTTCCATGAACAGTGATCATCAGGAGAGTTTAGAAAAGACTGTACTGCCAACTGAACCCCATTCAGATCAGACAGTAAATGAAGAAGAGTCTTTCCCTGAAGAAGCTGTGGGAGAAGAAGAGAACCAAGGTGAAGATGATGACTCCCCAAACATAGCCTTTTGTAGAAACGATCCTGGTGAATGTGACAGCTACAGTCCGGAGAACACGCTAGCAGACACTCGGCCCTTGATTCATCATAAGAGTGATGAGGAAACAAAAGGGAATGTGCAAGCCTCACACCTCATTGGTGAGACTAGTGATAGTGAGGGTGAGAAAGAAAGAATGGAAGGAGCTAACTTGAAAGAGGGGGCATCCAAACACTTCAATACCATGGAGGATCTCACAGAAGAACCAGACATGGAGGTCACTGGAGAGATGGTGACAGAAGATAATGTTTCTAAAGAAGAAGTGCAAGACAGTGATATGACATGCATAAAGCCTCAAAGTGACTCTGAAGTCCACGAAAGAATTGAGCTCAAGGGAAACCTGGAAGAACATAGTGATTTTATTACAGAGATGAGGAAAGCTGAAGATCATGATGTCAAAGCTTATGAGCAACCACAACTGACTGAAAACCAGCATATGCACACTGAACAGCCTGAGGATGAAACAGTCCATTCATATGAAAGTCAAGAACATCCAATCTCATTCCCTGAAACATCTCATCAACTTAAAAACCTCTTTGAAACTCCATCAACTCTGACCATGTTCCAAGATGCAGCTGCAACCAAAAATTCAGAAGATCTTATGGAAGCTTCCATGCACACCAACGTGGATCTCAAGCTGAGTCGCTCTTTGGAGAGTAAAATAAGTAGTCAACCTGACAGTATGACATCAGACATTCCCAACTCAGACCAGGAAGAGGGCAATAGCTCAGAAGATGAGTCTCCAAATGCCAGCCAGTGTTTCCAGAGCACAAGCCTTTTAACAGTGGCTACTCTTAAAAAGCTGCCATTCACCTTCACTAATGGAGTCTCCAAGGCTGACTCTGTGTCTGACGTCAATTATTTGCCCGAAGAAGCACTTAGTAAGGAGAAGAACACTGAAGAACCTAAAACCCCTCAGACTGATGACTGGGAGAATTCTGACATCTGGAGCAAAAGCATGAATGCTCCAGATGCGACTGAGATCATGCATGCATCAAGTATGGATGAAAATACAGGCGTTTTCCAAGTAAATGAGACTGAGAGTTTAGAAATCTCAAATAAAACGGCAGAAAACATCTTTGGAAAATTTGAAGAACAATTTGAAAGGACATTGGAGAGCTTTTCAGAAAAAGTGCTGAGTGTGATGGACTGTGAGAGCACCAGTTCGGGAGAGAATGAGGAATTTCAGTCAAAGGAAAAGAAAAGTGAGATTCATAGCTTTTTCAGCACTAGTATGAAGGAGGATTTTTGGAGTCAGGGGAAATTGGAGATGGTAGCTACCTATGACCCTGCCAAGACTGAAGACTTAGACCAGGCCATGGTCTTTGGAGAGGAGTGGAGAGATATGGAGAGAATGCCAACAGAAAATCTAAGTCCTAAAGAAAAGATGGCCATTCTTGAAGGACAGGAGGAGAAGCACAAAGATAAAAAGCCAGCACAAGGCAAGATGGTCCTATCTGATGACTCTGTTGATGAGGGAGATTCCTGGTCCTCTGGTGATGAGTAACAGCTTTGTCTGTCTGTCTCATTTTAGAACAAAAAAAAAATGTAGTTCTCATAGATGGACAGATTTATTACTGAGACGAAATGAAAATTCATGGTGGAATACAGCAACATCAAACACAAAGTACACAAAAAAACACCTTTATACATTCACAGAAATTAAACCAGACAAGATTGCTCAGCGCAGTGTGTGTAATTGTAGAATGTGATCTCTGTAATGGGAGTTAACAGCTGTCGTCTCGGGATAGGAAGGCGTTGTACTCCGTGAAAGCCACGGGCTAGAAGGATTCTTAAAGATTTACTATAAAGCTTTTCTTCATGATTGTTGTTTCTGTGCCAATTAGACCTGCAGTCAGTGTTAAAAATATAATACTTTTGTGTATTTTCACTGATCTATGTTATTATGGAAAAACCACAACATTTTGGATTAAAACTTCAAAATTATACAATTCTGAAAAGATTAATAAACAGTAAAATAGCAAATCATTTGAGTTGGTGTTTCCTTTTTATTATTTTTTATTTTACAATTTTGATCATTATTTCGTTGAACTCACAATTTCCTTATTTTTAGACATTTAACACTATTTTTTGTGTGTTTTAAAAATACAATTAAATATAGATTTAAAGTTCTAGGTTTTATTTCTCCAACCATTTCAGTTTCAGTGAATCAGAACTCCACTTGAACGGGCTAAAGTCTCTCGGAGTTGGAACCGAGTGCTGGTAGCCACACAATCGTGCTCTGAGACAAAGAGGCCACACTAGAAGAAAGAATGAATAATAGATGACATCACTTCCTCATCTCACTCTCTGGTGCCACTGTTGGGGGGTGTAATGGGGCAATGGTGGTTATATTGGATGAACACATCAGCCCTTTACCAAACATCACTTTTACCAGAATACATAGTCAGATAGGAACTGCTGCCATTACATCCTGTATAAAATAAAATAGATATTAGTAGTCATATGACCCACAAATACAAGTGGGATTTACAGAGTCTTTTAATAGCTAAAACAAAAGTGAGGCAGCAGCTGGGTGGTCAGATGCTTCAACACCTGTTTCATGTGGAAGAGGACGCCACACAATCACCCCTGATGCAACAGTGTGCAACTGCACAACCAGCCTATTGAAGTGACGATCTGATCCTGCTGTTATTTAAATCTGATCTCCATGGCATTCACACGTGTCAATGTGAGAGCTATTTGAGAGGAATGACCACAGAATCCCGAGACCACAGCTCTACAAATAAATCTCAATAAGCCTGAAATCTGTTCAGAGGCTGAGTGACATTCAGCTCTCTCTACCATCTGTCTGTGTTATTGATTGCTATTGATTATCAATGTCAGATAGTGAGTGAGTGAGTGAGTGTTTTAAAGATTAGACAAGACCCGACATTCATCATCATTCATTTAACTTCTATATTCTAATGCAAATGTGTGACAAATCATTACTAATACTTAATATGCATGCTGTTGTTTCCTCTACAAAAAATGATGTCTCTTCCTGGATGATGTCCATAAGTAACTTTGGTCAGCTTTTGGTTATATATATATATATAGTGTAATGGTATTTGGTAATGAAAATAATTTTCACTTAGAAATTGCTAGTAAATTTCACAAATAATTGCAAGTAGCACAAGTAATACACTTAATGAAAAGACATTTTAAAGAAACAAGACTGAAATATATTATTTTCTTGTAAAACATACTTCAGTTAACTTGTTTTATTCCCAAATTTGAGTTTAGAGCTAGCAATATTATTACAAATTTACCCAATTATATAAACAAATCTAGAATTGTGATAAAACAAATCTAAATAATATGATTATATTTTTTCAAAATTGCGATTTGAATATTTGCTTATCCATATAATAAATATATAAGGGTAAATTTAAATGAAAAAAAAAAAGTTATTATATTACAAAAGTAAATTGAATTGAAACTATTCTAGTTTGTAGCTGATTTTATATATATATATATATACATATATTATATTAATTATATTATATTATATTATATTATATTATATTATATTATATTAAAAGCTAGAAAGCATAGAATATATTGTAACCGATCCCACTGCCTGAGGGAAGAAAATACCAGCTGATCACAAAGAGTGAGGTATCTCATTGCATTGTGAGATTTCAAATTGATTTGCTGTGATATGCATCCAAATTTGTCTATTTTGATGAGTAATTAGTGGGGTCTGTTTTAGCAATGCGGGTTTGTTTGCCTGTTTCATACTCTCAGTCCTCAGACAAACAGCCTGCTGGAGAGCTGAATCAATCTTAGTACAACTGTTAGAGAAATAATACAACAATACAAATAAAAGAGCACAATTACTGTATGCATGAAACTACATTAGAAATGGTTTGTGTGTTTGAATGCGAAAAATAGGTTGATTTGTCATCAAATAAGTGGGGACCTGTTACAAACAGAAGCACAATGGTTCCACCAGATTCCACAACTGACAAACTCAGCTGACGCTGTGCTCAGATGAACACAATGTCATTGAACTCAGTGCCCACACCACCAAAACACACACTCAAGGTCATGTTACTGTGGCTGAGTCACGGTGATCTGTTGGTGAATTATTTGTGGCTTTTATTTCCAACAGCAAACCCAGTGTCTCTGAAAGGGGAACCACATTCTTACATAATTAGCTCAAAACCCAAAGTTTGATCTCAAAGCAGTCTTTCGATCTAAATTTGGGTTCAAATAAACTTGGGATAAAACGAACACAGAGACCTGAATTTCCTCTTAATGAAAGAATGTAGGTATAACAGAAAACTGATTTGATGAGGGGAAGGACAAAAAAACTGAAAACCTTTGGTTTAAAATTGTGATTTTAGTAGCAGTGTTAATGTGGTGAAAGGTTGACATCTAGTGGTCGGATATGAAAATGCCTTAAAGGGAAATAACGCAGCACAGTTTAAATAAAGATACTGTAAAAGGAACATAAATATGACATTTGTTACAAAAAATTATTTGAAGTTTGCCTTGTGAAAAATAAATATTAAGCAGCACAACCTTTGTCACGTGACACTGAAGATTCTATCCATCTATCTATCTATCTATCTATCTATCTATCTATCTATATTGTTATAATACTTAACAATATTACTCTATATTTTTGATAATTTAGATGCAGCATTGGGGCACAAAAGTGGGTTAAAACATTTGAATAATCTTACAAGCATCAAAACGTAAGTATTTACGTCTAGGATTTTGTCATACTTTTTCTTGTTTTAAAGACATCTCTGCTTGCCTTCATGGTACTTTATGATTAAAAACGATTACTTGTTTTTCTACATTTGTCTGTCACTTCAGATAAAAGTGTCTGCTAAATATGTAAATATAAATCTTATGAGTGTACAGACAACAAGACAAACCAACTCACCGTTTCATCCAAACAGAAACTTGTAAAAGACAGACTCACACTTCGGTGTAGGTCAACTTGTCTATTTAATATATAAAATACAATAAAACATACGCAAAAGGGGAGGGTCATAAAGGACAATGGATACTTTGGTACAATAACAAACACTCTTTTGTAAAAGCAGTATAGAATTTGTAATAACATATTCAGTGCATACTTTGTTTATGAAAATATACACAAATTGTATATCATTCTCCGAAAACAACAGAACTTTTTTTTTTGTCTTTTTCTTTTTACAACAAAACTCAAAGCAGACTAGCCGAACACAATATATTAGCTATAATTTTTCTTTTTTAAACTTTTTTTCTTCAATTTCTATTCTAGTTTTGTGTGGTATATTCTTATCGAAATTACATTTCAGTTTATTTATAATATGACTCATTCTTTGCTTGTCTGATGCCCATGCATTGTGTCTGATCAGAATAAATTAAAAGTGTGGGTGTCCCACCTTAACTATGTGTAGATACTATTGTACAATTGACTAAAAATTGCAGCATTGAACTGGTCATTCTATTGAACCTGTTTTATCGCTCCCCTCAATTAGCAATAAGTACTAATATTACTACAACGGTTTTGTTTTACTTAATAAATCGTGCAATATTAGTAACACCCCTCTGAAGGACAAAAAAAAAGACAAAAACAACAAAAATTCAAATGAAAATATATTTATATAATATTCATATATAATCAAATCAAATGAAAATAAATTGGATGTCTAACCTATACGGAAAAAAAAGAGCAAAAAATAAAAACCGTCTCTCTTAATTTATCATTATTATTACCATCTGTCATGATAACCATAATGGTAATGATAATCATCATAATAACAATTATAATAAAAACAGACAATAAAACTGTCACCAGCACAAATTAACACGAGAAAAAGTTATGTGAGAAACTCTAGACATCATACAAAGGTAATACAGGGGCCAAAGTGAACTATTCACCCGACGATTGTCTTTTCTTTGATTACTCAGATTCCTAATTTTATCACGAGGTCCATGCAAGAGCTTTTCGAACTTTGTCTCAGCCTAAAAATCAACATAGCCAGCGCTTCGAGGCACTGGTCCATCCCAGGCGCGACGCTTTACCGTCGCCGGCCGTCATTTTATAAACGTACATAGAAATAACTGCATTTGTTCATAGCTCAGGACACAACAGTCTTTAAGTCAGCGGGAGCACTGCAGAGGCCTCGCTCTGCTATGATACGGTTCTAGAAAACATCCGCCCAGTAGGGATACGAACGCAGGTCTGTGATGAGTCCCAACAAACGCTTACTCTCCCGGTACTGCATCCATCATGTGTGTGTGTGTGTGTGTGGAATCTGGTTTAACAAAAGGTGGGTCACCTGTTGAGGTGAAATTAAATGGCTTCTGTCTTCCTCTGTGAGTGAAGGAGTGGGGAAAAAATGAGAAAAAGATAAGATAGGAGAGGATGACGGGAGAGGTAGAGAAGCCAATGACCGACAGGTGAGTCTCACCTTCAATATAAATATACTAGCACTTAAACTCGTCTTGTTTTAGAGGAGAATATGCCACACTTGAAATAATTCCCTTCTCTAATGCTGTCTTCACTTACTCTGTCGTCATTTCTCAAAATCGTCTGGGAAACATCCTTCATCTCTGTCACTTGGAGAATACACTAATGCACAGAAAACGATTTGTGTACACAACACGTGTAAAGCCTAATCTAGATTTCAGTACAACATTCTTTTTTTTTTTCTTTGTCGTCTTTTTTCTTTTCTTTTTACAAAACGTGACACATTTCTTCTATTTTTGTTCACAGTTAAACGTAAAGCAAAAAAAACAAACAAAAAAAACAAAAAAAACGTCCTGAATGCTTATAGGACGTCCTGAACGTCCTATTCGTCTTATAGGAGGCTGTATTCCCTTCGGAGCTGTCAGGGAAATCGTTCTAGAAAAGTCCTGTTGGGGGGAATAGAGGTGTAGAAATGACGGATAGTGGACTGATCGTGAAAATGGAAATGCGAGCAGGCATAAATCCCTCACGTGTGTGTCTGAAAGGGTGCGAGCGGGCAAGGGGGAAAGATTTTAAAGTGCGTGTCATCAGGATAAAAATGACAGAAAAGAGTCACGCTTAAAAACAGTCAAATCCTCCTTCGTCTGCCTCTCCACCTTGCTGACTTACAACACGGTACAGTTTATTTACAGGTAGAGGTTGACCGAGACGGTTCCACTGAGATTACAGCGCTGTTTCAGAAAGACCCAGCAGAATATATGTGAACATACATCGCTATGTACAATCTCAACGCTTCTCACACACACACACAGCGCTACACGATCCTCCATCTCTTTGTCAGCTAAAACGAGCTAGCTGAGATGTGTGTTTGCCATCAACTCTTTCGCTATAGACTTGTTCAGAAACACTGAGAAATTGTGTATATACATGATCTCGAACATCTAAAAAAAAACCTCGCCATTCTGAGTTAAACAACTTTTTTTTTGACCATTTTTCACTTATTCCTGAAATCTTACAAACAATAATTAAGCATACTCCTCCCATAAAGTTAACTAATCTCTGAATTACACAGCCAGATGAAAATAATAAATATAGCATAATGTGCCAGACAGCTGCACACAGTTACACTGCAGGCTGATACCAACACGTCTGTGTGTTTCCTGCATGCCTGGATCTCATTAGTACAGATAGATCTACATGTCGATCAACCACACCACATTTACAGTCCACGCATATGCAGAAAATCGAGGACGCGGAGTGGCATTTGTGCTTCGATCTCTGCCGATAGACACAGGCGCATGAGTGTGCAAGCGAGGGGACGGGTGCGAGATTACAGTTCGACGAATGATGGAAAACAAACATGATCGAGTGGAGCTTTTTTGGTTGAATTGTGTTTAGCGATCGAATGAATGAGCACCTCTGTCTCATAGCTGACACACACACACACACGCACGCACACTATGCGTAGTTTTTGCACAGTTAGAAAAACAAAAGATAGAGATCCTACGTAAAAGTTGTTACAAAAAGGAACGGGAGCGATTCTAAAGGCAGCTGCTCAAACAGATAGACCAAAAAACAAAACAAAAAAAAACTTAAAAGCAAGAGAGAAAGAGTCAATCGAGAAGATACATGGCAAATTTAACCATCCATACAAAAACAAAACAAAACAGAAATCAATAATAAAAAGAGATCGACTGGCTTGTCTATGCAACATAACAATGCTTTTTCGACAGAGCAGTTCTGATCGGGTCGATGGTAAGGCCTGCAAAAGTTCATCTGAGATCCAGACGGCCTTTCTGAGCAAGGGGCGAAGATATCAGAGACGTAACATTTGGTACATCTCTTCAGTCTCGTATACGTGAACACGTTTACACCTGGATTGGCAACTGTGTGTGTGAGGATCTAGTGTGTGTGTGATCATATATGCATATTTTATATAAATATATACACACACACCAGTAAATATGAGTGTGTCTGAGAGTGAGACAAGAGTGAGAGAGACAGGAAAAGAGAGAAAGACGGAGAGACAGGCGCATGCATGTGTCTAAGTGCGGACTGAGATTGGCTGCTGAAAGCAGGTGCCACTAGGGGTGTGTTTGTGTCGGTGTGTGTGTATGTGCGCGTTCTCTTTCAGCGTTTATGTGACCCAGGTGTCCAGTCTCATGCGTTTGACGTTGGCTGACTCCTGCTGCTCGGCTTGAGCCGGTTGCTCTCCGGACGCTCGGAGGAGACCCAGGCTGGCGGAGCTGAAATCATGATGGCGCTGCTGCCCTCCGTCGTCCCGGTCGCTTCCCTCGTAAGAGCTGCCGTTACTGCTGATGCTGTCGACCGGAGAGCGGCCGGTGGGCTCCAAACGCAGCGTCGCTGGATACTGGGTCACAGTTAGGCCTGATACGCCACCCGCTGTCCCGGAGGTGGAACTAGGGGTGCTGCGATCCCGGTTAGGAGACACTGGCTCGGATTTGATGCTGACGTTGGGGTTAGTGTTAACCGTCAGAGTAGCTCCATGAGGGATCGTTCCCACGGGCCTACGGTAGAAGGGGAAAGAGAAGAATAATTAACATCATGGATATTGCTATCAAAAAAGATGACTGGTGCATTGCAATAATACACATTTTGAAATTTGACACCCACAGCTTTACCATGTTTCGCACTACCTCTGAACAGCCACGTTTCAGCATTCCGTCAATAATAGTACAACAAAGCAGCTACAAGATGCACAGAAGTCAGACAAATTATCTCTGTCCCTCAACTCCTGTTAGCCATGCAGTCACAACTTGATCAGCCTCCTTTCACAAAACACAACATGCCACATACCCTTAACTGCAGTGAGTGTGTTTGTTTATGTGTGTGTGTAGTCAGACGGCAGCCTAACACATTGTACTTAGTCTATTATTGGGATTAGACGTAACTATTCCTGGGGTTTTCTGGAAAGAATTGAAAGGGAAAAGGAAGGAAAGGGAGGGGAAAATGGAGAAGAGAAGAGAGGAGAGGACAGGAAAGGAAAGGAAAGTAAAAAGTAAAGGAACTGAAAAAAAAAATTAAAGGAAAAGAAACGTGCAAGGAAAGAATAAAAGAAATGGGAGAAACAGTAAAGGAAAAAAACTGAAACGAAAAAATTTAAAGGAAGAGGGAAGGAAATGGAAAAGAAAAGGAGAATGAATCAAAAAGGAAAAAGAAAAGGGAAAGGATGTGGACGAGGATGAGGAAAAGAAACAAAGAATGTAAAAAAAAAAAAAAAAACAGAAAAGGAAATAGAGAAAGGGAAACAGGAAAAAGAAACTTAAAGGGAAAAGAAAGGAAATTAAAAGGAAAGTACAGGAAAACAGGAAAAAAAGGAAAGGAAATGGCAGAGGAAGAGAAAAGAAAAAATGTAAAAGGAAACAAAAGGAAACGAAGAAAAAGAAAATGAAAGAATGTAATTGAACTAAGGGAAAGAGAGATAGGACAGCGCGAGGGTGAGGTGATAGTGAAACATGGAGAGTTTGGTCTTGTGGGTCTGTACAGGTGATTGATGATGGTGCAGGTGCTGTTTCAGTATGTTCTAATGCAAAACAGAAAGAAAGGCCAACTCAGCAAATCACTGACAAAGACAAAGCCCAGCTTCCTACAGCCAAGCAGCCAGAGACTGAAAACGAAGAGAGCGAGCGGGAGAGTAAGCTCCATTAGCGCACAGAAAACGGCCACAAGACAGACAACAAACAGAGAGAGACGGAGAGAGGAAAAGCCAGATACAATACCAGCTGATCCCTTCCTCCCTGCCCAAGAACAAGCTGCCCTGAGATGTCACACTGCAGAGAGAGAGACAGGCGAAACCAACTCTAGCATCGACAGTAATCAAAGTCATGTGACAAACACACACGTACATCACAGCAGTTACTCATCTAAAACAGTGGAGAGACACGCACAGTTAACATGGACTGCTCGCTCGGCAGGAGAAAGAAACCCAACTGAATGCTTACTTCTAAAAACAGAAATACATATCCCACTGTTATGCATAGCGGAAAGAGTGAGTCTTCACCCCAGTCTGGTCAGGAAAGGCCAGGTCACGGAAGTCATGGCGCAAGGGAAAATGATTTGAAGACATGAAAACAGAAGACAGGGTGGCAGAGCGGCGGGGAGCTCGCATGGCTCCATTAGCATTTATATTAGGAGGAACAGAGAGTCAGGGCCACAGTGGGACGTAATGACAGGTTCCTCAGGCATAACGAGAGAGAAATTCATTTGGAATTCACTGTATATTTGCAGAGATCGCAGCAGCTGCTGCCAGGAGGATGGGAAGATCTGATAAAGTGGTGTAAGGTTTCTGTATTACTGATCAATGAAATCTGCTCGTGGCTGTACCGAAGACATGACAATACTGTCTCAATCCTGCTAAACCTAACACCTACAGCATATCTGGAATAATATGTTCTTCTTTGAAACGGAGTATGGAGAAGCCACAGATTATGGAATGTATTAAAACTACTCTTACTGTATGTCTTCTTGAGGTCAGTGAAAGTATTCAGTTAAATGAACAATTCTTTTTAGTTGAGTTATAGAGGGAAAAGGCAGGACAAAACCAAAAATGCAAAAATGATATGATGTGAATGATGACATTATATCATGTATAATAAGGAAACAGCTAGTGACAGAAAAGCTAAGGTTTTACATTTTTAAACAAAGATAAGGTTTTACATTCAACTTTATTTGTTACCATTTCTTTGTAACTTTGTGAAATTTATTTGCAATTTTGGGGTGACACCTGTTTGTACACCCAATTATTACTATTATTATTATTTTTTTTTTTCTGGTGTAATAATATGGTGAAATGCAGCAATTGCTCTTGTAGAATTGGCAACATTTCAAGGCAAGGCTTAGTGAAGGGTCAATTATTTATGAACATTTCAGTAGTACAAAATCACATTAAATATATTAAATTCAGGATCTTCAGCAGACACTTTCTTACCAAAGTGACTACAAATAATGCAGCGTTCAAATATCATATTAAATGGGATCTACTAGCACCGTCTTGTGAAAAAAGCAGACCTATGAATTAATATGTGCAATATTTAACTATATTGCTACTAAAATAATACACTGTATAGCGTATTATTGTGCATTGCTGTCTATCAAATGATCATCTTAAAATAGTTGCAGATAAAGTTTAAAAGCATTGACCTACTGCTGCGCTGAACAGCCTGGTTTATATAATGTGTGGTTGCTTGAAGTGATTCAGAGCAGGATATGCTGGCGTGATGAACGTCAACGGCCGTGCAGCCGGTTTACAAACGGACGGACGAATGAACCCGAGAGTCCTGACCCACTTGGGAGGACATGTTAGAAATGTCTGTCCTACTTTCGAGTACTAATCTCTACCTGCACAGTTATCAGGACATTAAGTGCTACATTTATTAGAAAAGCACTGAATTCTTGTGTAATTCTGATCATGGCGCGCACAGGACGCTGGACAGTAAACAACGAACAAGAAAAATATAAAAAGACACATATAAAATGCTAAATTCGGATTTATTAAGCAGAGATCTCTGATTTTGAGATGGTCATCTGTGAGAAGACGAAAGCGTGAACATTCTTCAGCACGGTCCGAAACGGTAACCATGACAACTAGGCCATGGCAGGTGACAGACAGGACAGCGGCGCGTAATAGGCTGACACACTGCACCCACACAATATGACTGGCAACACAGAGAGCCCACGGTTTGACTAGCTGACACAAAGCACCCATAAGGCCCCATTCACCTGAGATTAGCAGCCAGACCAGAGATGCAGTGAGCCATCTCTCCGTTCTGTTTGTCTGAGCCCCACATGCTGTAAACAAATGAGAGAGAGCACACACACACACACACACACACGGCAGGTTAGACCTGCACCAGAAATCAGCAAATCTGTACTCAGCATTAACAGAAGTGGCCCTTCCCTCTAAGCTAACAGACACACTAATGAGAGCGTAGCACAGCACTAACCCCGCTGTTAGCAGGCATTAAAGCCAGACTAGAACACCTCCATGTTCACCCCCCAAAGAGAGCAATGAAAAAAAAAAAAAACGTTTGTGTGGGAGACCAAAAGACAGTTATTTAGGTCAATCTCTGAGGAAGAATACGCAGGCATTAGGTTGTGCGCTACTGATGATCATTAGCCTCTGCGGTCATTACTTCTTTCTTATGTGATTGCTAATATGACATCATGACCCCTGCTATACTGCTGAATACGACTGAAAAAAAAAAAAGAGCAAAATCACACCAAAGTATATGTATGCGCCAGCTAATAATGTAGCATACAGCTGTCCTTGATCTGTGCCCCAGACTATTATGTAGGTAGCACAGGCTTTCAGCTCTTCACGTCCTGAACATAAAAGCATCATATTCAGGGTGCCTAGATGTCCCTGTAACATAGTTTTGAATCACAGAGTGGTTTGCATGCTTTTTCAATAGCTGATGAAGCAGAGACACAAAATGCAACTAGATTAAAGTGTTAAATTTATTTGTAGTAAGAAGATTGCAGATTTATAATGTAACAACGAATGAGCTGCTTAACTTAGGCAATAACGTCAATTTTTTCTAGGAAGGACACTAGTTAGTGCTAATGCAGCTTATAAATTTTTTTTTTAGCTGTAATGTTCTATTTTTATGTTAAACAGAAATACTTTACAACAAGGCGTAATTAATTCATGCATTAGGTATCATGAATAGACAATGCATTTTTATTTATCATTTATTATCTAAGTTGATAATTTAAATGAACTTATACCTGAAATGTATTAGTATACAGTATGTAAAATGAATATTTTAACATTTAATAAATACTGTAAACAAAAGGTTTGGAGGTGATAAGATGTTTTTAAAAGAAGTCTCTTATTCTCACCAAAGCGGTTTTTATTAAATCAGAAACACTAAAACAGGAATATTGTGACATATATTACAATTTCAAATAACTGTTTTCTATTTAATATCGCTTAAAATGTCAGATGTGATCCTTCAGAAATCATTTTCTGCTCAAAACATCTTTTATCATCAATGTTGAAAACAGTGCTGTTTAATTTTTTTGTGGAAACTGATACTTTATTTTTTTTAGGATTATTATTATAATTATTTTTTATGAATAGAAAGTTCAATAGAACAACATTTATATGTTTGGTTAAAATTTTAACCAAAAGCCTTTAATATGACATTTGATCAAATTTTGTGCATCATCGCTGAATAATTATATTTAGAAAAATATAGAAATCATATCCCAAACTTGTTATCTTCAGCATTAAATCTATTAAAATATATAACCTTATTGTAAAGGGTAAACTTTACAATATATACCTAGATACAGAAACCGTCATCTCTACACTGAAGACAGGAAGTAGATGTGGTGCATGTGGGCTCACACGAAGGACATGTGGTTAGTGAAGAACCAGGGGCATGTGTGAGTAGGTGCAAGCAAGAGACAGAGAGGCAGTAAAAGGCAGAAAACCTACACAAGATTACTGAGGGAGGCCAGAGTTAGCTGCTGGGGTTGTTGCTGCTGCTGCTGCTGAGGCTGTTGCTGGGATACGGATGGCTGCTGCTGTGGTTGCTGGGATACAGATGGCTGCTGCTGCTGTTGCCAAGTGGTCATGTTGCCTGGCAACAGTGCACCCGACGGCGTAAAGGCCTGGAGGGCTGTGAGATCTGCACTTGTTAGCTGGTAGTCTGCATGAAAACAAAGATAAACATTTTATGCAATTTTTATTTACAGAGCGCTGTAGTTCTGATGATTTATATTCAGATATATTTTCCTTTCATTTTTAAAAAGAAACTATTGATAAATGGAGCCTCGAAAGAGAGGTCAAAAAATGGGGAATAGCTGAATATTAAGTGCAAAAGAATGAGAACAAGTAAAAAAGCAAGTAGAGGAGATAAATGAGCCATGACCTTGATGTTATTCAAATCTCTCTGGAGTGTGAACTCAAGCAGCAGAACACATTCATTGGTCTCTAATGTGTGCCGGCCTGCGGAGTGACGTCACTCTCACCTGTGTTGTAGGCGGTTGGCATGGAGAATGGAGTCAGGAGGCTCGGCGTTGCCACCGAAACCACTGGTGTGGTAAGAGGCTGGGTCACTTGAGAGGCGCCTAACCGCTGAGCATTCTGGAAAGCCAGAGGGAGAGAAAACAAAAAGAGAGATAACATAAGATGACTGAGAAGCACATGAGCTCACTTTCTGGGCAAGGAAAGAATGGACATGAACACCTCTGAAAGATCTGTACATGTATGCATATGAATGCGATCTTCAAATTTCAGAAACTTCTGAAGATTAAACGTTTTAGATCATTTTAGAGTACTGAATGCAATCTTGATAATAGTAATAATCGAATATTATAACTAACAAAGTCCATAATCAACGTGAGCTCCACAGCTTCAAGCTGTCACTCCAAACATCTCTCTAGACTCTAAACTGAGTGAAACTGAATTTCTCAAGGGCTCAACATTAAGGATAGTCGAAGGCAAGTGGTGATAGATCTGATATTTCTACTCTTGGTTTATATGATGTACTAGGGGTTGCACCGACTAATCGATTGGTCGACTTCAATGCTTTGCCATGACACATGCCATGTAGAATTAATTCACACATGCAATCGCTCTAACTAATGCATTCATATAAATTTAATCTTTACTGTGCTACTTGAGCTGTAACGTTATTGGATTTAGAATGAGCAGAAATCTATGCTAAATATAACAACCCAAAGACAAAATAACTGATAAAATTGAGCTGTTATAAGAGCAATAGCCATGTGGGCAGTGCTGTCATGTACCATAGCTGTACACAAGGTGTTTTTTTTTTTTTTTTTACAGCTCCAAGCTTATGTTCATTAATGATGTCATCAGTGACTAGTTGACTAGTCGTTCTTCTCATTATAATGTACCACTAAGGTAATATTATTTAGACTATTATTATTATTTAGGTAATAATATTTTTATTTTGTAATATTCTTGGAAGTATCAAACTAATATAATATTTTAAATCATATGCAATTATTTGTTGTTTTTAAAATAAAACAATAAAAAAATATATATATAATAAAATATATCAATATATTTTCCTAAAGAATATAATATCATAATATAAAATAATATGAAGAAACATAATAAGATGTTGCTTAAAATAAAATGAATGTATACATTAATATAATAACTATATATAAAATAATATAATAATATTAAAAATAAAATAAACCAAATCATTCTTTGTGGTGGGGCTGTGGAAAATGTTGAGACTCACCACACAAAAAAATCCTCATTGTTGAGCCAACCTCTCAATCATGCTGAAAAATAAATCTAAACACTTCACTACAAAACACACAGTAACGAAATGGGTTGAGTGTGTCTGCAGGGCAAACCAGTGTCAAACATTTTCATTTAAAGCCCATGGGCGCTTGAACGTCTTCTTGGTTCTACAAAGGCACTGAGAAAGAGGACACATTTTTTTTTGTCAGAAGGACAACCATGATTCAGCAGTCACTGGACATTGGTTTGCCCTGCGCATACACGCACTCACAGATCCAGAGGCTGAGATGGCTCAAACTCCCTCCCTTCCCGCCCAAACTCAAATGTGCATGCACTACACTTAATGTGTCATTGGACCACAATCATTAGAGGAAAAGACATCAAGAAGTGAATGTAGGTGGGAGAGAGCGAGACAGACAGACAAATTGATCTCTGGAGTGAGGTCTTCTGCTCCGCTGAGCTCCACATTTGATCTAGTGTGTCTGACTCATGTGAGATCAACCCATGCATATGTGCATTTCGCCTTGAGTGTGTGCATTCATTTAAAACCGTACACAATAATCAGGCAGTCAGCCTGCAACTGAATAAACAGCACACATTTATCTCCAATTCACTGACCACCAATTAGATCATGTATGAAAAACACTGTATACAATTTTTTTTTTTTTTTTACCAATTAAACTCTTTAATCAATAAAATTTGATCAGTGAATAATGGCGTGAAAAAAAAGGTGAAGAAAAAAATTAAATACACAACATTCATTAACTTTATATCAAACACTTGTCAAATGTTGTGAAACCATTCACAGCACAACAGTCAAAAAAAAACTGAGCTGTATTCACCTCACTCACCAACTCCAGCTCTTCATCTGTCTGCGAGGCCAGAAACAAATAGAAAACAAAGATTACAACTCCAAAACACAAGCCCTGTTTTACACCTGGTTTCTGTCTCGGATGATTTGAAGTAACCACTTCTGGTCAGAGTTTGAAGGAAAGAGTCTTTATGATTGCACATATTACTTACATCAGTATGATACTGCATTCTGATGTATGTGCAAGAAGTAAAAAAAAAAAAAAAAAATGGGGGAACACGGTTCAAATATAATTTTTTTAATTTTTAAACTAATTGTTCACTACTCAATTTTTTTTTTAATCAGTCACAATTATGCATAGACGGTGGATTATATAATCTGATAAAAAATTATGTACTTTTAATTAGATTTGATTCTTAATTTATTATTATTTTCCATAATTATTCCCTTTTTTTCTTTTTTACATTTCTCTTTACATTAAAGTTTTTTATTTTATTCATTTTTCATCAATTCATGAACCCCAGTTCATGAAACCCTGATATTATGTGATGTTTAATGCACTTCATGCTGTTGATATTTATTTTTAATAAATTTAATTTAAATAAATAAATAATATTTTAGTTTATTTTCCTTTTCTTTAAAAGCTGCTTGAATCAAGCCCTGCTCTTCAAAATGCTAGTTGTGGTGACAATTTTTCAGACTAGTTTACACCTTTATTTAGCACTACCCATCTGTGATTGAAGCAATCTGGATGGATCTTAAGAGCAGGTGCAAATGAGGTAACACACACACACACACACGCACGCACACGCACACACGCACACACACACACACACGCACGCACACCAAGAGAGCAGACGGATGCGAATGAATCAGCTTAATGTATCTGACAAACTTACTTCACCCTATCACAGTCCCTGTGAGAAATTCCTTTGTAGCATCACATTGAGAGTCTAGACCTGTTCCCATCTCTAACATTAGCCCTCACATGAAGTAACACGGATCAGTTTTGAGATTTTATGATGTTTGACCCATTGAGGCTCCTGTAGAGTAATGTGGAAGTGCTCACCAGCTGCATGAGACCCTTGCTCTGGGAGGTGATGACCCGAAGGTCCGGTTTACGACTGTTCCCCATCTGAGTGCTGGACGGAGGGGAAGATTTAGCCTGGACTCCTTTCCCCAGGTTGTTTCCGTTGGAGACTGAGAGGAGTCCTGGGGAGGCCCTGGCGCTGATGTAACCATTGGCTACAGAAACAGAAAGAGAACCAGGAAAAGAAAGCAAGACGTCAACAGAGAACTGCTGTTTATTTACAAAAAAAAATTGATTGATTTCTTTTCTAACCAACCCTGAGAGAAACTGCATTTCTTGAACACAGAATTCAGATACATGACCACGGTCATATTTCCCTTTTTTCTATCATTTGTATTGATGGGAAAAACACAATAATAGCACACCATGGAAAATAATCCTATTAGGGTCTCCCTCACCATGGCAGATGTGTTTTCAAATACATTGTGCTGCAAACCAAATCCTCTAATTTTTTTTTTTTTTTTTAGATTACAGCACTATTATGTTGTAACAGGAGGATTAATTGTTACTGGTTTTTAGGTTGGAGAACTGCATTCCTTTCAGGGAGGAAATGCACGCACAATCAGACACACACAGGGAAGGGATCAGGGTATTTAACTGACACCAGTTCATCCTGTTCCTCGACTTTCTTCCCAGCTTTGTAATTGAAATATTTTTGCTCTATTTTGTTTATGACATTGTAGCACATGTAATGGCTGATCTAATCTGATTAGTAGTCAAACTCAAGGCCAGTGTTTGCAGAGGAAGGCAGAGTACGTTATGATCTGCGTTTCATAGCAATGTCCGAGAGAGAGAGAGAGAGAGAGAGAGAGAGAGAGAGAGACTGGGGACTTTCCCAATGTTTTCCCACATTCTGGTACTGAATACCACTATTCTCTCAGCACAACATGAATGTCACTTGCTAGCGCTATTGCAAAGCACTGATGTCTTAGATGTATAGAAATATCCAAAATATTTATACTACAAATATTTTTTGCAATGCTATTTTAAGATGCTGATGTAGGGGAGACGGGGTTGGCTGGCTACAAGAGTTGGATCGCACAGGGTAAATTTATGGTTCTAATAGGGTAATAGGGTGCTATCACAATGCAGCACAGTAACATGGTGTAACTTCATCTGCATTCACAGTCATATATTCTATCAAGACTAGCATAACTAAATCTACGTTAGTTAATTAAAATGGGAATCAATTATATTTTAAAACAAGACTTGTAAGAAATTGTGTTTTGGCAAATCTTTTTGGCCAAATATATGAAAATGTGTTATATGTGCCTGTTTTATGATTTTTATAGTAATAATAATAATATACATTATATTTATGAAAAGAGTTAGGTTGGTTTTATATACACTAACCAACTCTTTTCATAAAGTTGGCCAGAAGACAAACTTTATTTATTCCTATGTTGGCACATAATTTTAGACATGAATGATCCAAACTTTTTTCTTTAAATATTTTAAGACATTAAACATTTTGTTTTTTTAAACACAAGATTGTACGCTTTCATTTTTATCTTGCTGGATCATCTTAATATTGATTACACAAAAGATAATGAATAAAGTGAAAGCCAACCAACCCCAGTCTCCCCTGGTGCTTCTAAACTATAAGATGAATATAATACACTAAATTAAAAATGCCTATTAAAATTAGAGGTGTTCAGTTTATGAATCATTTGAGAGCTCCAGACTGGAGAGACATTTGCAGTTTGATATTTTACCTAATCTGAGCTCTGGTTACAGGGCAACAACAACTGCGTGTTGGGCCGCTAGACGTGTGTGTGTGTGTGTGTGTGAGATCAACAACCGCGTCAGCAGCTCTGAATGGAAAGAGATTGCGAAGGGAGCTGCAATTCCTTAGCAGTAGAGAAGAGACATGCTCAGCTGTTCTCTGCCCCAGGAAACACAGCATTAAGTTCAGTCTGGTTTTTATAGGGGGCCGAGACAGAAACATATGTATAAACACACTTGTTTATGCTCTATGAACTTGGGTCAGAGAGTATGCTGGAAAATATAGTGGATCTAAGCATGTATATGTGAGTGTGCTGTTTGTGTGAGTAAATACGTGCGAGTGTTGGTTGTAAGCCTCGGCTTCTACTAATCTCCACTTCAAAAGGACTGACTGCCTTTTTTTTCCGTCTCTGTCCATGTCTCTCTCACTCGCTGTCCCTCTCTCTCTTGGGAATGGTAGGAATGCTACATGACGTCAATGCTGACATTCCCAGAGCAACAGCTGAGAATGGAGGGAAGGGAGGGACAACGGACAGCGCGCGAGAGAATGAGACACAAGGAGTGGTAATAGACAGAGAAAAGCAGTTTGGTAAGAGCCAAGAAAGTTTCTTATGGGGAAAAAATATATAAAAATCACTCCACATATGCAAAAAGTATTTCTTTTGATAACACTGTTCAAAGTTGAGTCAGATGAACAACAGCAGTTTGGTAAAAGCAGCATGGGAATTCTTTGTCAAATTAATTAATTTATCTTAAATAATAAATAAGGAAAAATATATTTTTACTAGGCTAATAATTTAATATACATTAAACATTAAAAGTCACAATTATGCCATTGTTGTAGTGTTGCTTTCGTCAATGAAAATTTTGACTAAATATTATCATCAAGGAACCTTCATCTCGGGACGAAAACGAGACGAGACGCAACATAAATGCTAGTCATGTGACTATGACTATAAATAAATGTATAATGCAATATTGTTGACGAATAATAAAAACGAGACTAAATGTGGTTTACAAAATAAAAACTATTCTAAAATGTCTCTTAACTAAAATGAGACTAAACAAAATGTTATAACGTTATTTCGTCTCGTTTAGTCACGTTATTATTATTATTTTCCAGTATTTCTGTTTTCCGAGTCTCATTTCAGGTGCTGCATTAAGTCGCACTGCACAGACGCAGGCGATGTCACTTCCTCAAGACCCACTCGCAGCATTATTTAGAAGACGACAACAAACCAAGTTAAGTCTGACAAAGAGACAGGGACCGATGTGTGTACTTCTAACATGTTTGGTTAGTAAAATAAACGTTGTAAATTCAAATCAGAGTGTCTTCAGTGTCTGGAATGGATGTATTCTTGAGTCTATAAGGTAATAATAATATAATAAGATAACCTTGTTTGAAATGGGTTTGGCTAAAAGAAAATTTTGGTTTCGTCTATACTACTAGGTACTTATACTATATTAACTGGGTTAAATAGAACTGCATTACTAAAAAGAGATTAAATAGACTAAAAGTAGATGGAAATAGTCATGGATAATTCTGACTAAATTAAGGTTAAAATGCTCATAATTTTAGTTGACTGAAACTTGACTAGACTAAAAAGGACATGGACATGACTAAAACTAATAAAAGCTAAAATGACAGCTTCACACAAAGACTAGACTAAAACTACAATTAAAACAGGCCACCAAAAACAACACTACATTGTTGTTAAATTTTTTTCCTCAATTGAATTCTTGGTTAAATTTAGGTTGAAATTGAATTCTTTACATAAAAAACTAACTCAAAAAAGGCACGGAACACCAAAATAAGGCATATTGATTGAATGTGCCAAAGAATACACCCACAATCCCGAGAAACCATGGGGGGGTTCAAGTGACTCCACAGCCTCTTCACTGATTAAATGTTCACATTTTAAATGCCCACTTAAAATGTCCATGAGACTCATGTGCTCTTTGATGATCAGAGGCAGGAGAACCTACAGCTGTCAGGGACTGTCAAGATTGGCTGTGAGGAGAGAAGGGAGTGTGACAGAGATTTGGAGGGGAGGGGACAGAGCGTGCTGGTTTAAGCTGGGCATTCAGAATGTCATGAGTGAGATATGAAAAACAGCTGAGAGGGGAAGAGTATGGGAAGACAGTTATGCAAGGGCACATAAATGGAGATGGAAAGAGAAAAAAAAACCTAAATTATAATATAAGAAAATGGAAGGACGGAGTAGGAAAAATGTCATCTGTGGTGTTGACCTATAACATTCATGTAACTCGGGCCCCATGGTCCCATGACGGTGTTTACGAGCATGCTTGGAGGGCACAGTGTGAGCTTCAGCTGTCAAGAGCAAACAGGTGTGTGAGTGTACAGTGGATGTCTGATCTGATCAACCACTTTCAGTTTGTTGTGTTCGGACAACCTCATTTTCATAGTCACAGTCAGATCAGCTCATATCTTATCGGATGAGATTGAAAACTCTCATTCCACTCTGCAGGTCTAAAGCGTGCCCTTCGATTTCAAGCTGTTTGACTCACACTCATGCATTATTCAGGTGAAAATGAAGAGGCATTATCGGGGCCCTCTAGCTAGTAGGAGAAAAGACTTACCCACAGGGCTTGGGCATGCTCCATTTGAATTGTTGAGGTCACCTCCCAGAAGAGCACCTGGAAAAAGAACAAAATAGCTTACATGAAGGCTGAAATTTCAAGTCTAGTGTACAGAATCTAAATCGAGATTGAAAGCCAAACGAATTTGGAACAAAACAAGTTTTTGGACTTATGGAAATAACATTAGTCTTAGGTGAGATGATCACAAGTAGTCAGCCAAGACAGATCAAATATTTTGATCAAATAAATGGAATCTTGGTGAACAAAGCATTTAAAAAAATCATACTAACCCCAAAAGGTAGTGAAAATATTGTACATATTGTGATACAATTGCTCATGTATACTTTTAAACACTGTCTCATTTATGTTGCACAGCTGTGCCTATAACACTGTCCAGCTTCCCTGCCTTGTGGAAATAAAGCTTTTATTCCATTCTTAAATGATTTGATCAAGCAGTTGTTTTATTTCAAAGCCTTTCCTAGCAGAGATTACATGTTATGTGAGTCAGTAGTCCTCCGAGTTTCCAAGGATGCATCAGGACAGGAGTTTACACTACAAATGTGATGTGTCCCTGACCACCTGCAAAGGAGCTTTAAGTGATCAAATTACAACGAGACTGTTTACAGCTGTATGCCTCAAGATGTTTACACCAGGTATAAAAAGGATGCTACAGCTCAGTTGATACTGACATACTGAAATGAACACTTCACAGAATTGGCTGAAGTAAGACTACATGCTGTAAGGATGCATAAATATTACAATTCAGGTCAAAAACAAAGATGCTAATTATTTTAATGTTATGAATGATAATTGATAAACCACATGCATTACAATTCTGTTTTAACACTTTACAAGAAGCTTCCATTAGTAAACACAGGTTAAAGCACTAACAATCAATGATCAATGATACATTTTTTGTATTTTTTTATTCATTTATTTATCTTCTTTACCATTAGTTAATAAAATAACAACTGTTCATTGTTAGACCATATTAGCTCAGGCCCATTAAATAATATGAACAGATTACAACTTTTGATTTTAATAATGAATAAGTAAATTAACATTAACATATTTTTTATTGTAAGTTCATATTAACTAATTACTAATGTTAACAAACATAACTTCATTGTAAAGTGTTACCAATTCTATACTGTTCTTTCATTATTCAAAATAAGAAAGATCAGTACTATGTAAGCACTCCAGGAGGAGATGAAGGTTTGGCAGTCACCTTTATGCATGAAGCAGAGGTTTATATATCTCTGAAACACCTAAACCTGACACCCACAGGGCAACATTATAAGCTCATGTACACAACATGAGCTACTACTTCCTCTTTCTGTTTTGCTTACTGGTAGCACCATTGATCTGCTCAGGATTTTACCTGCACTGGCAGGTCTCTGTGGCAGGCCTGGAGACACCGTGTTCCTCTGCAGCTGTGGTTGCTGTGGCGACAGCAGGCGTGGGTCTGTGAGAGTGGAGGTGACGAAGGAAGTGGTGACATGGCTGCTGGGCTGGCTGAATGGCAGAGGGCTTTGACTGGACACCGGCACTGTGACTGGCATGGAGAAAGTGGGCGGTGGCACTGTGGACTGAGAAACACAGATAGAGAGGGAAACGTTATTGGCTTAAACTCGCCCACCTGCATGCACATCAAGACATTGCGCAAACGGTCGCACACCGGTTTTAATAGCATGCAGTGACTTGTGCAAACATCTTCAAAGCAGAGCATGTGAAGCTACAAGGTGCGGAGTTAATTTTGTAAGACGTAAAATCTGTTAATGTTTTAGTGTGAGTAATCCAGGCTGGAAATGAAAGGAACAGGAAGTCTTCACTTCATTTGACACTTGTTTAACCCTCTTTTTCTTAGCCCAGGATTTAACTCAATTTTAGTCTGCAACAGTTGTCCTTAAACTGGTAATATGGCTCTAGGGAATAATCCACCACACACAGTAGGCTCAGGTGTTTCAAACAAGGGGCATGTGGCCATGACAACTCCTGAGTCAGCCGATCCGCGTTCTCTTGCTTTGTGAAGCACAATTAGCCAGCTTCGGCAATCAGTGTGGACTCAAACTGTCCAGATGCTCTGATGGAGACCCATTTTCCCATGATCCTCAGCAAAACCAGGGCTTCTAAATTTAGAATGTGGGCCGCAGTAGGCCTTCTGTGTTCTGAGTGGGACCCAGTTTCATAGAGTTGGTCTGGCTGTTCCTCTGTCCTTCTCCTTTTCTCCTCTCTGTCTGAGCTTCAGCAGAAAAATGTAGTTTGAAGTGTGCCGATTATAGTCCCTACATTCTTAAAAATTAAGTTTCCAAAAGGGGGTTTTCACAGTGACGTCACAGAAGAGCCATTTTGGGTTTCCAAAAGAACCTTTCAGTGAACAGTTCTTAGTTGTTATTGTGAAGTACATTTTAATAACCTAAAGAACTTTTTTTCTTTTGTGCAATGCAAAGGTTCCATGGAAGCTGAAGGTTCATGGAAGTTAGATGCCATTAAGGAACTTTTAGTTTTAAAGGGATAGCTCAACCAAAACTGAAAATTTGATGTTTATCTGCTTACCCCCGGGGCATCCAAGATGTAGGTTACTCTGTTTCTTCAGTAGAACACAAACAAAGATTTTGAACTCAAACTGTTGCAGTCTATCACTCTTATAATGTAAGTGGATGGGAATCATGGCTAAAACATACAATACCCCCCCCCCCCCCCCCAAAAAAAAACGTACAGTAACAAAACCAAATTAAACTCTGCAACTCGTGACGATACATTGATGTGTAAAGACACGATCAGAAAACAATCTGCAAGAAACTGAACAGTATGTATATAGTTGTTTTACTTCTGCACTGCAATGCCTGAACTGTATGAGCGCCTCCTCAAAACACGGCCTGCAGGTATTCTTCTTCTTCTTGCTTTATGGTGGATCACAAACTTATAAGTGCATTAATGCCACCTATCTCTTAAATGGACCATTGACACTCAATCTACAATCTCAATTAGGAACGTCAATGGTCCATTTGAGAGATAGGTGGCAGTAATGCACTTATGTTTGTGATCCTCCATAAAGCAAGAAGAAGAAGAATACACCTCACCTTCAGGCCGTGTTTTGTGGAGGTGCTCATAAAGTTCAGGCACTGCTGTCCATCAGAGGTAAAAAACTATGGAGATACTGTTCAGTTTTTTGCACTGACCGATCGTTTGTGTCTTTACACATAATGTATCGTCACAAGCCGCAGGGTTTAATTTAGTTTTTTTTTTGTTTTGTTGTATGTTTTAACCATGATTCCCATTCACCTCCATTATAAGACTAACAGACGGCAATGGTTTGAGTTCAAAATCTTTGTTTGTGTTCTACTGAAGAAACATAGTCACCTACAGTACATCTTGTATGCCCTGGGGGTAAACAGATAAAATCAAATAAAAGATTTTTAGGTGAACTAACCCTTTAAGATTGTGAGAGTGACAGCTGGGTTTTGACCTCAGACAGCTTTGTTGTTATATCCGAATATGGGTAAACATTTCCTATAAACACTGTTGGTTTTGCAGAAATTACTTCTAATGAGATTCTACGGATTTCAAAGCTACTTTAAATGAATATTCCAAATTAAACATATCCAAGCTAGGGTTCTGGAGGGAGTAACCCATGTAACATATGCTATATGGATTAGACTGTGGACGAGGTAACTAAGTTCCAGCACTGCACGCAGGCCAAGCAGGGTGAAGGGAGGATCATTAGTGTGAGATGAGCAGCTGGTTTTAAAATATGGAGCACCAAGACAGAAATAATCTAATTCGCTAGTCTCTACTTTCTCAGCCAGAAAATGTCGTCTTACACTTCTGATGTGCCTACAACAACTGAATATAAATACAACAGACTCAAGATTATGTCAGTCTAGACACACAGATAGTCGATAGCGGATAGCGATAGCGATAGTAAACTGTGATAAGAACGACACTTGGTACTGAAAGAAAGACTGTGTGACATTGACGAAGAACATGACCAGTAAAGTGAGAAAGACTGATTGGTTTAGGAAACAGGTCTGCAATTCATATTCACATGAAGTCCCTTTGGCTTGAAGCTTACTGCAGATCATGAGGAATGATCTTTCAGGGTCAATAAATAGATTTAATTTTCAATATATATTTTGAATGTGATTTATTCCTGTGATGGTATTTTCAAACTTTTTAATGGTAGTGTACATCCAACATGAACTGATAAAAAAAAAAATATATATATATATATATATATATATATATATATATATATATATATATATGATATAGCACTGATGCAAAATACTGAAATATTCCTTTTTTTTATACTTAAATTGAAAACAATTGCAGAATATATATATATATATATTTTTTTTTTTTTTTTTTTTTAGGAAGAAGAAGAAAAAATCTCAAGTAAATTTCCTCACAATCCAGCTGCATCCACTGAAATTGCCATTTTGACAGTTAATGGTGAAGATATAAAAACTCATTACAAACTGATCATTTTCCGGCCTGTTAAGTAGAGCTTGTAGTACACATGCTGCTGGGTGTCCCCAGTGAGAAGGATTAAGGTTTTAGCTTTCCTTCCTCGGGCACTCATGCTGGGATTATGTGGGAGAGAAGAGAGAGGTGCTGGATGACTCTCTTTGAGCTCCGGCCCGTGAATGGTGCACTGGGCAGAGAACGGGAGGGAGGCGAGAGAGAGAGGAAAACTGACCCTCCATCAGGTGACGAAATGCTTTTTGGATGTAGCTACCAAGCAATTTCTAATGTCCAGTCCCATTAGCATTAGAGAGAAAAGAGAACGCAACTTACTACACTAATCAGTCTCTGCTGCCCACATCATGTTGAGTCACGTTCATCATGTAAATGATAATATCAAACTTGAGCCCACGATACACTGAGAAAGCGAGCAGCACTTTCTTGTTTCTGTACCTTCTGAGAGGAGATTCCTCATGCAGAGCTCATGCATAAAGCATCCTTGACAGTGCTTTAATGAAAATTATCTTCACCAACGCCTGAATCGGGACCCAAATGAGTCAGAAGTCTATTCCTGGCAAACACGATACAAGCATCAGTCAAAGCAGAACATAAGAAACAACAGAACACAGAGTCAAGCCAGATATAAATCACAGGCGCATTTGAAAACATGGATTGTCAGGATCAAAGGGATGCGGCCTACACTCGCCCTCTTGTCCCCGACTGCCCTCTCCTGGCCCAAGCACACACATTCAGAGGGGATTGAGGGGTGGTGGGAGGGGAATGGGGTGAGAGATGGTTGCTAGGTGCTCTGTGAGTTGGTTGCCGGGCCGACAGCAGGCTGTGTGAGTTGGTTGCCGGGCCAAAAGCAGGCCTCTTCACACGAGTACTCACTGAAAGCCTATAGCTCTGCATCATTTTATCAAACTCCTCGTCTATCTTTTTGTACTTCTCCTCTGTGTGAGGTGTTAGGGAGAATGGCTCCTCAGGGTCTGGGCTCTCCGAATCCCGGTGCTCTTTCTTGTTCAGAGCCTTCATTTATTTCCGACCGAGGATGGAAGAGAGAGACAGAGAGGAAGAAAGAGAAGGAGGGAGGTTAGAACAACAAGGTAAAGAGGAATACTCACTCCGTATCGTTTGAAGAGGTTGTCCAGCTCATCGCTTTTGTGGAATTTGTCCTCTTGTAACGGACTTTGGTCGATTGAATCGTCCCCATCTGGCTCTGGACTGTTGCACCCGTTAAAGCCTTTCTTTCTCAACGTCTTAAAACATTTGGAATGGGAGAAGAAAGGATAGGAGCATATTTCACATTTAGAAACACAAATGTCAATCAGAAAGAAACAGCACTGATTTGTTAAACTTACAGAGTAATGTGTGACACATAAACCAAGAACACTGTGCATCAGCAGATTGTTTCATGAGGAAGTGAAGAGGCTAAATTAGATTCTACACCTCGACTTTGGAAATGCTGAAAATGCACAGCCCATAGAAAACCGTGGGCTGAAAATAAGTTACACGAGGCTGAAAACGAGAGAAACTCAGCTTGAAAACAGACTTTTTTTAAGAAGATTTTCCAAACAAGATTTTCTCTAAGTAGCTTTGATGGGGGTATCGAGACTGAATGGAAAACAGTTTTCAGCACTGCTTTCTTCCTTTTCATAGAGGTCATAGTGACATTAAAAGTGTGCAAAGAAAATACAGCATAAAACAATGTAACCAAGAAAAAATTTTTCCATATACTACCGTTCTAAAGTTTGGGGTCAGTAAGATTGTATACTTTTCCAAAAAAGTATCTTATGATAAAATACAATAAAAGAGTCATATTGTAAAATATATATTTAAGGAATCATTGTAATATGCTGATTTGGTTCTCAAGAATTTTTCCATGATACTTTGAATATAAGAAAAATAACAGCATTTATTTGAAACAAATCTTTTTTAACATCATAAATATCTTTACTGTCCCTTTTGATTGATTTAATGCATTCTTCCTGAATCTTACTTATCCCAAACTTTTGAACTTTAGTTTTATATTATATTACATCACATTATATTACATTAGTAAATTAATTGAAATTAACTAAAATGCAAGTGGTGAAGCCTAGGGTGTTGTCAAGATGTTGCTATGCAGTTGCTAAAGGTGTTTTGAGTGGAAAAAAGTTTAATCACTTAGAAATTTAAGAAACACACCTTTCCACAAAATGCTGTACAATTGCAGGCTTTATGAGGTCACAAATCAAGCATTGAAATGAAATATTAAGAAATAGAGGCTGTTGAAATTCCTAACCCAAAGAATGAGCATTAGCAATTAGCCTTAGCAAGCAATGCTAACCAATTTATAAATTTGATGAATGATGACCAAACATTTGAACTAGCCTAATCGTTCAAACATAACACTCTCTCTCTCGCGCACACACACACACACACACACACGCGCGCACACACAGAGTGGGTCAGCTGATCAGCCTGTCTCTGAGTTGGCTCCATCTGTTCACCTGTCCCTGTATTTCTCTGCCTGCTGTCTCTCCTTTATGGGGCGGGTGTGTGTTTGTGTTGCCAAGGGAAGATTCCCCTGCAGAGCTCCGCTGCCTCTGACTGGCTAACCTCGTTCAGTAGCGCTCCTCCCCCTGCAACCGCTTTCCTTCCCTCCCTCAGTACGGACCCCTCTCTCTAGCTTCCCCTTCCTGTCTTTACATTATTTCATCTGTTACCCTTCGACCTTCACTTTCTTTCTTCTAATGTTTCTGGATGTTTTTTTACTTCCGAGTCTCTTTTCTAATCCTGTAATGCTCTCATTCTTCCACGACTTACTGAGCTGACTCATTTCTGTCCTCTATTCCCTCCATCCCATATCCTCTTTTCAAACTCCCATTTTCTATGTGGGATGTTAAAAGATTTGAGAGGGGCCAAAGGTAAAGTTAAGGAATCTGCCATTGAAAAAGACACTGATCTGACAATGAGGGGCCTATGGTGGTTCATGGTCTTAAAAACATACACATAACTCCATTTCTCAAGTGTGTGCTGATATCTAATGCAGGCAGAATGTGATGTCACCTCACATTTGAAGTGTGTAAAGCAGAGAAGGCTGCAACCCCCCCCCTCCGGCCATCTCTTTAAAACATGCTTAAAGCCTCGGCTTCACCACAGCCAGTCAGTTACACAGACGACAGCATCCACATACACCCATCTGACAGATTAGCGGCCCCTCCGAACCCTCCACACCTCCTCTTCTTCATCCTTCCATCTCAATTCCTCCTTTAAAGGCAGCGTGTCTGCCATTATCAGGCGAGTCTGACTGTAACTCATACATGAGGCTAATGGAATCATTTGAGCAGCTGATCTGGACTGATAGCCCACGGCTCAGCCCACTGTGGAGGTGGATCTGAGAGAATAAGCTGAAGTACACCATCTCGATATCGAAGAGGGCTTAGCCAATGTCCAGCACACACAGATTTCTCTCTCTTACAGGCAAGAGGTTAAGAGTTCACAGTCATTTCATCTCGACAATCTAATGCTAGTGGTCATACTTGAAAGGAACTGCTGCTGTCAGGCATGTCAAAAGTGCTGGAGGTGCCGACTTTGGTGTCAAGCAGATACTCAAATTCTATTCCTTATGCAGCATTTGTCATTTAGACTGTTACATTTTGTACCTAAAAGCTGTCTGGTGACTCCTGAAGACTCATAAATGTGCACTTCCTTGTCAAAATCCCAGCTTGGCATGGCATCAGTGTAAACACAGCAGGTTTTTGCCACTGTCTATTATTGTAATTCATAATAATTAAACAGTAATGCTGATAATAAAAAGAGAAAACCACTTACTGTGTTACTTTATTTGTTCTTTATCATCATTTGTTTTAATAAAACTTCATTTTAAAACTTTAATTAAAAAATTGAACTTAATTGACAAATATGTCAAAGGCTATATTACATTTTCTACATTTAATTTGTTAATATTTATAATAATAATAAGAATAATAATCAACTTTTTTTCAAAATAAAGCACTGTTAAATAGCACATTCATTTTTGCTATGGTCTCAAGCTTAACCTTGATAATTGTGAAATTTCACTGGTATTGTTATTGTTGTGACAAAACTAGCCAATAATTTTAACACTCAACTGAACTTCCAGCTCAATAAAATAATAATTAATAATTTATGCATTTAGCAGACACTTTTATCCAAAGCGACTTACAGTGCATTCGGTTTATCGTTTTTTTACATATCATGTGTTCCCGGGGAATCGAACCCCCAACCTTGCGCTTGATAACGCAGTGCTCTACCAATTGAGCTATAGGATGGCAATTAACATTCATCGGAGATGCTGGGCCTTCTGACATGCACATCAGGTCCCATAAAACCCAATAAATGATGCCACCTGACCTGTTTGAATCTTGATTTTATCTAGTCGGATTTGACTGGATTGTGAAAAATGAATTATGAAAATATTAATGCTATTATTTTCTTCGCCCACATGACCTTGGGTATATCAGAAAAATAAACATTGTTTCAGAAGCAGAGAAAGTTATTAGATTTTGATGAAAGATTATCATATTTTTCATTAGAAAGGTGAGGATAGATGAATCACACCAACCCATTTATTAAGAAAATCTAAAAAATATATATAATTTCATGTTGTTTTTAAGTCCCCACGGCCTCTTCATCTGAGCTGCTTATGAAAAAGGGCAAAGCCTTCTTACCACCTCTTTTCAATCTCAACTGATATCTACAGGATCTTCATCCTTAAACACCCACTCTTCATCTCTCTGTCTCTTTCTCCCTCTCTCTGTCTCTCTTCTGATTGGGATCTGCAGTCAAGCAGATTAACAAGCTCTGGCAGAAAAAGCAGGCAGCCCCCATACATTCACACACGCACACACACACACACACACACACACACACACACACTCACACACTAGGCACGTGCAACACGAGACAAGCGAGGAAATGAGAGCAAAGAGAGAGAGATGTGGCAAGAGAGAAGAAGAGGCTGTGTGAGTACATATGCATCTGTTCAGTCATGCATCAGTGTGAAAGCATGCCTGCCTGAATATGTGTGTGTGTGTGTGTGTGTGTGTGTGTACAGTGAGCTGAGGGTGAAGGTGAATGAGGGTTTTTCTCTGGGTAAATGTAAGCCGCTTCATAATTTATAAGCAACAAATCTCCCTCACTTTATTGAATGGCCTCGTTTTGCCTGAATGTCTCTCTCTTCCTGGTCTCTTCCTAAGTCAAATAACCAAGTAAAGCAGAGAACGTGTTTTTAATTGGGCATGAGCCACAGAAAGGGCCTTCTGAATGGTACTTCCCCCAAAAACATCAGGCCAGACACTGGGAACTCAGCACCAGGTCTGCCTCTACTGTCACTCTGCCTCTCAATATTGCATGAGACAGCCTTCAGCCTTTACACACACAAAGCAGCCCAGTCAGGCTTGAGCTGATGTGGCCCACAGCGGCCTAACGCCCTCACCACAGTGCATGCACGCACACACACACACACACACACACACACACACACACACACACACACACACACACACACACACACTATCTCAAGAGACTTCTGCAGCTGCACCCAACAGGAAACATGCACCTGTACCACTGGGGGCTTCTGCAAAAGAGTCATCAGTTTCTCAACATCAAACACTCTACAGAAGTATTCACCCTCTGATGACTGCATTTTAAAATGCAAGGCATTACCATCTAATTTTGAAAAATAAATCTTGAAATAAATGCTTTACTTCTGTACACACACACACACACTTTAAGTTTTAACGGAACAGATCACCCAGAAATTACAATTATGTTATGATTTACCCACCATCAAGCAATTTCAATCAACATTCAGTTATTTTTATATTATTTCTTCATACAGTAGTTCACAGTGAACACAGTCATAGCAATGACAAATTGGACTCATGTGACTTGTGTACTACATCCTGGATCTTCTTAAGTCATGATAGCGTTGAGTGAGTAAAAGACCCAAATTCAAGTGAGCTTAACTTGAGTACCAGTTCTATCAAATTTGGAAAAAAAAACATTTCTTTTGAGCTGATTCTTTTCGATTAAAGCTTGATCTGGTACACAAGTTGCACTGAATTATTCATTATGGAATACAGCTGCATTAAGGTGCATCAAGACAAGAAGACAAGACAAGAAAAAAAACACGAGTTAGGATTACTATTAGGGTGAGTAAATAATGACAGAATTTTTTATTTTTGAGTGAACTCGCTTTTTAATTTGGGCAGCATTCAAACTATACTATCTGAGACCATCTCTAACTCTTCCGGTGAGATTATATTATATTTCTAAAACTTGTTGTTCACTAATAATCTTCTTTTCCAGTGAGCTGTTAACTTGAGGACCAAAATATCCAAATCATTGAGTCAGAGAGCTGAACTTAAGAACCAAACCTGGTCCATTTACAATTTGAGCCATTCTTTCCAACAAACCGCATTTTCCAATTCATAAATTGCATTGAGCTACTCTTTATGGGAAACAACTGCATTAAGTAGCATGAAGGGGAAAAATAAAACGGAGTACAGGTTCAAAATACCATGAGGGAGAGTAAATGACAGAATTTTCATTTCATACCAAGTAAACTATCCTTTTAATTCATATTGTGTTGAATACTACCCGAGACATTCTTCCACTGCTGCTGTTCTTTCCGAGTTAATGTTACGCGCCCCATAACAACATGCCACACACATGCAGTCGCCATCTTGTGTTGGACAGGACAGACACCGGATGGGCACCGTGTGTGTGTTTGTGTGTAAGCCACTTTTTCCTCTCTGGCCAAAGGCAGGAGGTGGTAGGGGGTGCAGCTGTCCCTACCTCTCCTGTCCCACCATCGTCCAGGCAGTTAGCCAGCGGCATATAGAGATCCACAAGCCTCTGAACAACCCTTCATGCTCTCTAGACGTGCACACACACTCTTTCTCTCACATGTGCTCGGCCTCCTAATGGATGAGTGTTTAGCTATGCAAAAGCCTTGGCATTTGTTGAAGAATTTGCAATGTTGTGGATTTACACTATGGTATAACCAATGTATTTTGGACATGGTAAAACCATAATATAAGTAGGGCTGTGCGATTAATCGCATGCGATTGTCATGCACATCTCATCAGTAAAGCCTCAGGATCTGTGTATTAAATGCCGCTCCATCTGAAAGCAGGTGATGGAGATTTACTCCTAATCACGGAACTGGCTTTACTGATGAGATGCGCATGACAATCGCATGCGATTAATTGAACAAGCTACTTTTTTGGAGTAGCACGTAAATAAAGCAATATATAAATTAAGTCAAATTAGCATCGTAATAGCATGGTTTAAATCCATAATGAAGCTTCACTATGTAATAAAACAATGAATGTAGCTTTAGTTACAGTATTCAATAAAGGTCAAAATAAATGAGGAGAAACGTAATGAAAACAACAAATAGACTTTTTTTTTTTGAAGGGATCATTCTCAGAGGACTTGTGTGTTAGGGGGAAAACAGTGCGTAATTTGCTCCGCGGTTTTAACAAGGTTTTTGTGAGGAAAAACACACAAATTTACCTGGCCTCCTCAGGGAAAACTAGTCCTGACCAAATAGGGCTATTGACTGAACTACTGCAACCGAATTAACACGGTTCACCAAAGACAGGAAGGAAGGAAGGAGTGAAGAGAAGGAGCAAACAAATAAAGGATGAATGATCCCAACAAACAAACAAAACAATTTCCTGGAACCTGAAATTGGAAGGATTCATGGTGGGTTTGTACGTCTGTGTTACCTCAATGATATCTGCGTTGGTCCTGCTTTCGTGCGGCTCATTGTACTCGGTGTATTTGAGGAGTACTTTGTCCATGTCGGTGCTGGCATACTGGAAGAGCTTGTTTGAGTGATTGAAAATAATGAGGGCAATCTCACAGTCACACAACACACTGAGCTCATAAGCTTTCTTCATCAGACCAAACTTCCGTTTGGTGAAGGTCACCTGTGGATAGAGAAAAAGATGAGGTTAGAGAGGGAGAAAAAGATGATGATGGAGGTGAAGATCTTTTATTTGCAGTGAAACAAGAAAGAAGATACTAAAGTTATTGTCCACTTAAAACAACCAATAATGCACATTCATGTTTTTCCAATTCCATTTAGCTTTCTTTCCTCTGTGAAACTTTAAAAGAAAATATTCTGAAGATTTAGATTTTCAATTTAAATTAAATGATCACAAATGAGGATTGGAGCTTTCAAGATTCAAAAAGGAGGCAAAAACACCATTATTAAATCATAAACATGTTATCCTAAAGTAATAACGATAAGATATATGATTATTTAAAGGGATATACTGAAATTTAAGACAATCTTGATGTGATGCGCTCTTTAGAGTTTACTTAACAGTTAACTGGGAAGATACACATGCAAATTTGACTATTAAATTGCCATAAAAAAATGCTGTTAAAAATGACACTAAACAAGGAGAATTTTTTTTTTTTTTTTAATATGTCTTATTTTAAGGATGTTAGATAACTTTGGGAGTCAAAGTCACAATTTGCACTATGGTGTCACAATGGTGCTTTTGTGTTTTTTTCTAAGCGTGAAAGCTCCATTGCCCATTCATTGTCATAGAAAGGTGAAGATGAACCAACTACATTCTTCAAAACATATTTTGTAATTCAACAGAAGAAAACAAAGTCATAACGGTTTTGAACCACATGAGGCTGAAAAAAAAATAGTGACAGGATTCTTTAAATATTTTGTGGGAATTTTTGCAGTGCACAGAGGTTGACTAGGTATTAGCCACAGATTCTTCTCTCTCAGAATTGACTGGCTGTCTACCACTTTCTTGCTCACTTTTAGCAAAAGTGCCACCTCAAGAAAGAAAGTTTTTCTGCTCAAACCCAGGACACCTTAACCTTAACAGCTCGACAGTGTTAGCAGACAGTGATTGCATCTCTGCAAATAAAAGCCCTTTTCCTTTGAGTGAAAGAATCTTCTCCACCTCAACAATCAAGGAGCTGATGTTCCTTCTCTCCACGGCAGCACCAGGATAAACACCAGCAACATAATTGCCATCGAAAATAGAAATCGCAGGGTAACCAATGGAAACAGGAGAATACAACTTTATCACTGTGAAGAATACTGAGACAGCGACCTGACTTCTTTCCACTTCTCTCTCTATCCAATTAACCTCAGGGCCGAATGCTTACCTACTGACCTTTACCGCACACGCGGACTCAAGCTCGCTCTCTCACCTGCTGCTGTCTGTCAGCTCCGGATGCCTCCGTTCCTGTACATCTCTCTTCTCTACTTGCCTCAATGCTGGAGTTTGGTAATTAAAATGCACATTTTATTGCAGCAAAGACTGCAGTTCATATCCTCTTTTCATACTGTTTAATTCTTTAATTGCCCAGATACCTGTTACACCACAGGAAGATCGCAAGGACAAGATGTAGGGTTCAGTTTTCCAGAAGAAATCTCAATTAAAAGTGATTTTTTGAGTGATGTGAATTGAGGCTTAATGTGGGTCAGACAAACTACACAACTTTTTTTTTTGTAACTTAAATATGATTAGTCAGGCACACCTGAGGGAGACAGAGAGCGCTGACACAGCGAAGCAGGCTAAGGTTGAGTATGCACACCTGACTACCACTATCAGCACAACTGTGACCAGAAAAACATTTCCCATACCTTCACAGCCATCTTTCTAAGAGATTACACACTAGTGAGTGGAATTTCTAACTCTAAACCAAACACCATAATTACTTTCAAAGCTTGATAAAAAAAAAATCATTATCTGTTTGATCTTTATTATTTATACTAAATTATACAGATTTTTTTGTTGTTAAATTATTTTTATTTTATTTATTTACATTTTCAAACAGATACAATTGTTCATATTTAAATTATATAAGGTAACAAATTAGGTACCTATGGCAGCCCTAAAATACTACAACTTAAAATTAAATGTACTAGACTAAAACAAACTAGTGATGCACAACATAAAAAATGTAGCAGATGATAATTATGTTCATGTTATTGCTGAAAATTGATATAATTCTAAATAGATGCACAATAAAGATTAAAATCAGTTAGAATTGAATGTATGTTTCACAAAATTAGAATGTACTGTATAAAAAATAGATATTTGACTTTCTAAAAATTATCTACATTTTAATTATGTATCCAGAACTACCCAAGGTCAGACAAATAAAGATGAATTAATTTAAACAAAAATCAGACAATAAACAATATGGTACTGATTTAATGCACATTTCTGAATAAAACTAATACTAAAGCTCAAATTAAAGTAAAGTAATAAAATCCTGCTGCATCAGTTGAGCCAGAAACTGAAAAACTGCACCACTCAGACAAACAGCAATGCTTTGAAAGCACCAGTGTTTGCACCCTAAAGAATGAAAACCTATCTGTAGTTAACTTGTAGTTGTCTCTGCTTATTAAACTATTATAGGAAAAGTACTTAAAGATAAAAGAAATCCACACCTCAACTATAAATCAACAGAAACCTTGCACTGGAGGAGTAAGATTTGATTTTGCCTCCCGCTGTTTGTCCTCTACAAGAAGTCTAAATTACAGACGCAACTTAAGGCAACTCAAGAGTCACAACTAATAAAAATGATTTCAGTTCTAATCCTGTGTATATTCCAGAGATAGATGACGAAATGAATTATTTTCAGTTACGTATTCAAAACTGAAAACAATTCAGATATGTTCAGCTAAAAACACTGATGCTGCAGACCGTCAGGCTTTGCACTCACCTGTCTGTTACGCTCGTCTGTGATTCGCTGAATCTGGATCTTTTTCCTCCCCATGGCTGCTGTGATTGGCCGAACAGGGGTGGGGGCAAGGTTGGGGATGTGGTGAGGTTAGGTGTCAAAATTTCTTGAGGCAGCTACAGGAGCACGAACAGCGACTAGTCGCCTCTGTGTATGAAGATGTGTATGTGAGAGAGTCTCTCTCTCTCTCTCTCTCGCTCTCTCTCTGTATGCCACCTGTCTGAAGCAGCTGGGCTCACCCGTCTTCCTCCACTGATAAAAAAAAGGAAGGAGGGAAGGAAGAAAGAAAGTATGTGGCCTCCTGGTAGGGCCTTCAGATCATGGTCTGCTCGGGGTGCATGTCATCCGACAGGTGTCTTTTCTGATATCCAAACCCCCCTGGAAAAAAATCTGGTGATGAAGATGATGATGGTCTTGTGATGAATTCTGTGAAAGAAAAGAGAGACAGAACTTCAGACAGAAGAAATTATTTTCTTTTCTTTCTGTAACTAGATTACTTTGCATATGTATCTAGATCAAAGTCATTCAGAACAAAAGACAAATGGGCTCCTTACAATATTATAGCAAAAAAAATGCTAAAATGCTAAATATACTACAAATGTATTACATATGTTGGTTAACTCATCAAATTAAATTTACAATGCATCACATATACACAACTGTTTAACAGTTTAGGCTTGGTAAGATTATTTTTATGTTTTTGAAAGAAGTATATTATGCTCACCAAGGCTGCATTTGTTTTTGTTCAATGTGTTACAATAAAACAGTAATATGGTAAAATATTTCTACAATTTAAAACAACTGTTTTCTATTCTAATATATTTGTAAAAATGTAACATTTCTGTGATGACAAAGCTGTATTCAAGTCTTCAGAAATCCCTCTAATATGCTGATATGGTGCTCAAAAATGAAACCGTGCTTATTATCAATGTTGGAAATAGTTGTACTGCTTAATATTTTTGTGTAAACAGTTTTTTCTTGAATGACTTAAAAAAAAAAAACTTACTAGCCCCAAATTGTGAACAGCAGTGTATATCAATATGAATATAATTAATTATTTACATAATTAATTGCTTAATTTTATATAATTAATTGTACTCTTTTAAGAGCCCAACAAACTCCAACATAATTTCAATTATATGTTTCTGCTCCTGTAATTTTATATTTTAAAAAATGTATTAAATAATCATTTTTCTTCATAATTTCAAACACAAAGCCTTTACCACTGGGCCGGTCAAATATCTTGTGGTCTGTGATTATTGTGTCACTTGCTCATTCATCCCGCACTCTCTTGTTAGTAAATTTCCATTGTTTTTCCAGGATTTTTGCAAATCCATTTTTAAAGACTGGACTCAAAAAGAGTAATTTTTAGCTTAAATACTTTAACTAATCATAAAATAGAATAAATGAATTTCCATGACTTTTTTTTTTAAAGACAAATGTTAATTTCTTTTTAATGCATGGAAAACACACTTTTGAAGTTCCCCAATATTGTTAGGTTTCAGGACCATGATGGGAATCCTGAAGCTAAAGATCCCCTAGACAGAATAAGCAAACCTTCCCTCAACTGTCGCTGGGTTAGCGACACATAGCATGACATTCTCATATACGGCTGGCCAGAGCCCCTTTCTGCAGCCTGCCAGAGCCTGATTATGTGTTCCTGTTCACAAACCACCAATGCTGATGTGGCTTACAGACCTAAAGCATCTTCACCTGCAGGGAAACACCTGCTGAAGTGTCTCTGTACTTGAGTGTGTCATCCAGCAGCACTCACAGCGCTCTCTCAGGAATAAGTCTCCCTTTTAGTTGTTTAGTCAACATGGATATTTAGCTGCGTTTGAAGGATAAGTTAATTTTTCACTTTAGAATAATAAAAAAACATGCTGAAACAAACAGTGAGAACAGATGCCTGGGAGTGAGACGGCACAAGTTTGCATGTGCATGAATGAACGGCTGCTTGAATGGATTTACTGCTGCCTAAGAATTGTCATATGGGCCAAAGTAATTTTAAAACATGCTATTATTATCTCTGCCTTCGATTAAAAAGCAACCAGGGGCTTAAAACAGAATTCTATATATACATCCAGACTGTACACTCTCACAGTCACACTCACACATCCCCACATGACTGCTGACACAAGCTGACTCCCTGATCAGGGAAGCCTTCAAACTTCCTCATTTCCTCTTTTCAGGTCAAAGTGCACATGCTCAGAGACAATCTTATGAGAGTCTGCCCAACTCGAATGATTCGTTTTTACTTCCTTGCCACTTTCCTCACAATAAAAAGCAACAAATAGCTCAAATTTTCCCTTTCAGTCCAGAATTAACATGAATTCTAGGCCTCTTGGAGAAAGCAAACAATTAATAAGTGTAGTTCAGAGTAATTGTTGAGAAGAAGCATATTAAAGACTGCAAAAAAAGCTATTCTAGCAAATTTCTACCAATCAAAGGGTTGCCGTTTGTTTGCACCAACTGGCATGTCAAAATTACATCATAACAATCCTGATAGGCCGATGGCACCGTGAGAATGTAAAAGTATCAACTTTTTCTTTCTGAAAAGCAGACAAGAAATATATTTCCCCACTACAAGCTTAAGAGAAGTAAACAAAAGAACAAATACGTCTATTATAACAAAATTACATTTTTACCAAAAACAAAACAAAAACAAGGCACATAATTGTGTAGTTATGGTATCCGAATAATGGTGGATGACTGCATGGAAAAGACAGACGTAATGTTTGGAAACTGGCAGATATTTAAAGGAATTAAACACTTCACAATTAAAGCTGACATTTTACTATTTCCAACATTGGTCTATGATACGTCTACATTTCGCAACAAGTGGCAGCCATTACTGCCGCTTTAGTCTCAGACTCAGATGTCATGCCCACGGACCATAACGTCTGCAGCATTTGGTACACAAAAGTGTACCAGTTTGTTTATGAAAATTAATTTGACATGAACCAAGAGAAAACATTACCATCTACAGCCACAAGAGTGCGCTCTATGCTGCTCAGTGCTCCTGCATCCTCTCCCTGAAAACATACAGCGCCCTCTCGTGGCTGTAGACGGTAATGTTTTATCTTGGTTATTGGTTCTAAATAAATGCAACTTATAGTCCAGTGTGTCTTATATTTGTTTGTTTTTTTCCTCGTCATGACGCATTTTTGGACAGATGCGACTTAGGTGCGACTTATAGTCCAAAAAATATGGTAAATTAAATATTTTCGAAAGTATGTGAAATATTTAAAGTTCGCGGCATACAATCTTTAAAATACGTCCAAGAGTTTTACACAGACAAGAGTCTGTTATTGTGGCATTTCCATGTTTCAAAACGTGACGATGAACAAAACGAACTGTGACTGGTTGTTGGACATGTTGGTCAAACGACCTCATGGGCGGGCCCTGGCCAATGAAAGCTGCCATGAATTCCAGACCTCCAGCCTGATGGTCTGGCTACGTGAGACTTCTGCCACTTATTCACCAGGTTAAAATTAATGAATGATGAATGTATGATTATACGCACACAAAATAAATGACCACAAATATGTTTGAAAGAAAAACATAGTAGCTTTTCTATGGATAATCAGCCTGTATTTACAATTCACACCTTGTGTTTACAATTTTTGATTGAAACACATGACATCTATTCTGGTGGTCACATACAATCTGGCAAAAAGTTCCAATCAAAGCCCAAATTGGGCCTGAAAATTCAGCATAAGCATATGATCTATATAACTCTCCATTGAAAATGAATGACTTCCAGGCTGTGGTTAATTAAAGAAAGTGAAAAGTGGCTTAAGAAACAAAAGCCATGCATTCTGTTAACTTGAGTGTTCTCCTTTCACAACAAAACAACTGGAAAAGACATATAGGACTAGAAACACTGTCACTTTTTGTGTGTTCTAATATCTAGAGTGACAAAAAAAAATGTCAGAATGCAGTAGTTCGTGTACTCTGAGGGCATGACAAAACAGTTCCTGTCACAAGCTTCATCACTTCTTTTACAGTAAAACACTGAATGGTATGTGTGTGCGCATGTACGTTTACATGAGTTTTCTGACTCCAAATGGAGAGGATGTGTTGACAGGAAAGGTTTCCTCAACCGGTCGTCAGAAGCTCAGGCTTGAGTTCAAAGCGACTCAGAGTCCGTCTGTGTGTTTCTGTCTGTGGGGCCAGCACATGAAAAGACTTCTTTATCTGCAGTGAGAGTCAGAGTTTGACCTTTCACCCTGTGAGCTCTGAGAGGGGCTAATTCCCAGCTCTGATCTCAGTCACTTCACAAGGGACCTGGAAAGTGTCCTCAGCCTGCGGTTCCTCACAGTCAGACTCTCTAGCCACAGAGAACTCGTGAAGTACTGCTTCATAATGCTGAAACTTGATAACGTTATTCAAAACTGGGGTCTGCAAGAGGATGCTAGAGGATCCACAAAAAAATAAAATAAAAATAATAATAATAATATATATAATAGATAGATAGATAGATACATTAAATATTTAATATAACTTTTTAATTTTTATATAATTGTAGAAAACAATCCTATATTTGTTAAAACAAACTGAATACAATATAACTATAATAGTTTATAGTATTTACAGAATTATGTTTTTTACAGAAACATTTTATGAAGAAAGAAAGAATGGTGTATGATTGGGTAAACTAATTATTACATTTTCTCAGGAAAATAAAAGTAGTGTTTGCCCTTGCAACACTTGCACCACAAATGCCAGGGTGTTAGGCAGTAACTGTATGGTTTTTAGCACATTTATGCGGTTGCTAAACTGTGCTTGAAGTCAAGTCGAAAAGGTTAACGTGAGAACTTTTTTTAAAGTAGTTTATTGTCCGGCAGGTAAAAAAACTGTAAGAGTCTTTTTGCTGAGAAAAATTACAGCACAGTTCCAACAGGCTGCATGATTTGAGGTATTATGTGAGTTTGTAGAACAAACGGTGTGGGACAGGTTACATGGCGAAGTTGGGGAACTCTGGGGTTTGTTTAGATCTTTAACCTTAAGGGTTAGCAAGCACCACAATTAAACAATAAAGAAAAAAAAGAAGGTCACAGATAAAACACTGGTTCCTTTCCGTTTCTGTACTAGGGGAACCCCCTGCAACAAAGACAAAAATCTTCTTATCTTGAAAATTAGTCAAGCTCATGGAAGTAAACTGATGTACAATAAATAAACACACATTTATGTACACACACACACACACACACACACACACACACGTATCAGCAGAAGGCATTTCTCATTGCTCTCAGAACAAAAAGGTGAGCCGATGTACAATGCAGCTGTCATATACACATACAGGGGGAAGGTGTTATAATTTTGAGCTGTGGCTTTGCTCATACCACTGAGGAAATCCTGCGGAACCAAGCTTCAGCGTGCAACACAAGCAAAACAACATTTACACAAGCTTGCAAACAAGTGAAAAAACACCTTGGTGTAAACACATCCAAAGGCACATGCTGCTTGCTAGTGAAGAAGAACCCAAGAGGAAAAAAAAAAAATTCTCAAGTTTGTGAGCTTTCACTAGATCAAGTAATTCTCCATCTTCGAGTAGCTCGGACCCACCCGTTTGGGCTGCAATGCTTCTTGCAAGGACTCTGAAGCACCAGAGCTCCGCTGGGATAAGCGCACGCTGCCCTCATCCATGTGTGGGCATATGGTATTCTGCGTGAGCGCGTATGCGTGTGTAAGCATATCTCCTCCACAGGGTGTGTGTGAGAGAGTCCAGTTTTGTTATCCCTGCCTGTAACTAGAGGCAGAGTGGCCTGGGGCTTGGAGATAAGGGACCGTGCCAGAACTGAGCTTGGACCAGGTCCAAAGCTTTGCTGAGAAATCCATCACCTTCCCAGCTCAGAGCAGGAGGTCACCGACTGGGACAGAGAGTTGTTTAATTCGTCCGTTTACAGTTTCCGAACATTGGTGCTATACAAAACGCCCTATGACCACAGCTCTGTCACTGCTGGCAATATCTCGGCACTCTAAGAGCCAATAAAAACTATTCTGTACTGAGGAAGAAAGCTAAGCATGCTGATTGAGATACTGTGACACAAGAACCTAAAGTATAATTGATGAAGAATGAGGAGCAGTACCCTAAAGAATGCATTTATAAGACAAATCAACAAAATTCCTTTTACAAACTTGCTGAAATGGAAATGTATTTTAAAAAGTTGTCAGTAAATAGGAACTAATGATGTGCATGTAATGATGTATAGCCTTTTATTAAAGTAATTCCCAATGGATAAAATCAAGCTGAAGACTTGTTGAATATCCCTTTTCGCTCAGAAATAAGCCACATTATGGATACAAATCTACAATATTTTGGTACCAAATCAGTTATCGGCTGTTATTAAAGATTTTTCAATGTACAGGTTTAAGTCAATGCTCATTTCCCCTTTTAACACTGTTAAATTGAATCTTAACTGATTCCCCAAATAATTTCTTTTAACACTTGTAGCATTAACAATTCAATTTAGTGTTTATTTATAAATTTATTTAGATAAAATAGCACATCATTTTAATTTCAGCCATTTATCAGCCATAAATCTCACCATATAACCAATAATCGATCAATCATTATCAACCAGATTAGTAATATCTCTCATTACAAAAGCAAAATGGCTTACAAATTATGTTTCATGTTGATTTTAAGCTCAATTCCCAAAACTATACTAGAGTCACTAGACTCTATATACTCTATATATTTCCTTGATACTAGAGGAAATCAAAGCAAGCTTGTCTGCTATATGACTCATGAAAGACCAAAAAAAACAAACAAAAAAACAAGCTTGGCTGGTCCAACATGGAACCACAAAACCATTGTGGTGGAGGAAAGGTGTTCTTAGGAGACACCCTCACGCTCGTGGACTTGTTTTTTGAGCCGAGTGCTCTTCAAAACATAAGCAGTGGCTAAACTGGGGCAAAAGTGGAGCCCTTTGAGACCCTCCAGCGATTTACTCCAACCTTGAGGTTGTACTGCCAGCACCAACTGCAGGATATTTCCAGCCTGTTGACTCAACCTCCCCGCACGGCAGGAGCTCACCCTGTCCAATATGGCTACTCAGCTGCTGACCGCAGCGCATGATTTGTGTTTTTCAACACAGCCGTTTGTCCAGTACACAACGTATACTGATGATATGAGCGTGTTCGATGCTGAGGGCCATCACTGGACTTCCTCCAGGAACGGGGAGATAGGTGGCGTAATATCTGCCAAACCACAAGTGTAACCCAATCTCTGAGGCGGGGGAGGGTAATGGGTAAGGCACTGCAAGGACAGCACTTCAGGGGGAGGGGTGTAATGGATCTGTGGTCTTCAGCTTGTGTATCACACCACTGCTGTCTGTCCCGTCAACTCTGAAACAAACTACAATACTAGGTTACCACTTTCAACCCTAATTTATTTTAAATTTTTTTGGTGCCAGGCCGTAGGATTCAATTCATTTTTTTATTTTATTTTTTATTCTATACTCATTTTACAAACAAGACACTTGAGAACAGAAGAAACAGTTGTCTGTTGTGTCGTCTACAGTACTATAGGCTGTTGTTTACAGCAGCTTATCGTTTCCTGCATCAGTGTGGACAATGTGGTCAAACTTGTCAGTTAACAGCACTTCCATTCTGCCAAACAAACCAAGTAACCAACCAACTCTCAGGCTACTGAATGAGCCTGCAAATAACAACATGCTGTTCTGGGGTCAGGTAAATCTTTTTCCCTCACACCCACCATGACTCTGATATGCCACTGAAGGTTTTTAAGACACACACACCTTACTTTGTAGCATAACGTTGGTGACATCAATATGACAATTGGAAAGGAGGGTGTGTTGCCAGCGGTTCGTCACGACCACGTCACAAGCGGTTGATTACACAACAAAACAAAAGATTTTTTGCTTCGAACAAAAGATAAGCTTGTTGGTTCAGTATTATATCAAAATGATAATCAGAAGACAAGCTAGACAAGGAAAAGGTGTCCTTTGTTTTTCTGCAGAGGACTAGAACAAAGTTACACTGGAAAATGACTATAATTATAGACATACATGACGTGAATACTGATCTTTCTTTCCTGTTAATATTGAGTCTCAATGCTTTTCTCGGCTAATTTTCACCCGAAAAGGAATTACTTTTTTAAAGGTTTAATTATTATTATTATTAAGACTGAAACTGCTAGTAAAATCATTAGACTGTATATAAAAAAACTAGTGGTTGACCGACATTGGATTTTTTGACAGCTGATGCCAATATCTTGGAAAGCAGGGGTGGCCGATGGGCAATATAAAGCCGATATGATTTTATTTATTATTTAAGATATTGTAAATCATAAAAAAAAAGAGTAAAATAAACATGCTTATACTTTAAATGAAAAATATTTTTCACAAATAAATAAATATTTAATAAAAATTAAGCTGAATTCTCCTGTCCCCATTAGATTCAGACGGACGGACCGTCAGAAAGAGAAAACACGCAGTCATGCAGGATACAAATGCACACTTCATAAGATCTCATAGCTAGTTTCGACTAAGTTTGCAATATTTTTTTTCATTAGATGTTCATTTGTCATTCAAAGATTTCTTTCAATTATATAAATGTATATTTGCTGAATGCTGTCGATAAACGATAAAGTATTATAATATTCGCATTTCTATTACTAACAATTTAAAAGCAATCATTTTAATAGTTTTTTTGTATACATTTTAATTCCTTTGTTTAACAGTTCTATCTGATTATTAGATAGACTTCTGTCTGTGGACAGAACTGTTTATGATGACAGCGAACAAGAGGGAGAATGCCAATCTCAGTGCCGTCAAAATAAAAGTCCGGCGCGCCTTCAAAATAAAAACACGTACACATCGGCCAAACAGAAAAACTTATCAGCCAATACCGATATTTGAAAAACGGCCTTGGCGATATATCGGTTGACCAATAAAAAAAAAAACGCAACTAAATTCCTATTTAAACACATTGAAAAGAAAGAGTACTGTGACAAAGGTACACTAAAAGCAAAAGAAAGAGATGCAGACAGAGCTGTCATGCATTACAGCACATGGTTCGGTCACACTACACCACTCTTCAACGCTCGGAAATACCCTAAAGGCAAACTCTTAGAGAAGTTTATGGACTATACAAATCTAAAAAAAACAAACTAGTAAACCATTTTAGGATGTTACTGCTCTATTTTTGTGTCACATTCAGTATTTTTTTCAAAAACCAAAGTATGAAACTACATAAAATGAAACTTGAAGTTACACAATCTTTAAATAGCGTATTGGCCTTGCATTAAGCTTCTTCTTACCCCTTATAAGTAAAGATGAACAAAAAGCCTCCTCATGGTCTCATGTGTCTACAGTTCCTTCCCAGTGGCCCAATCAAGCATCAAATAAAATCCAAGCAGACTACAGCATGGCTTGTCCCATGACCTATGTCAGGCTGACAGTGGAGACCAGTTCAGCGATGAGCTTGTAATGCATAGAGCAGACCCCCAGCCCTCCTCTCAGATCCCTCCACCCTCACCCTTTGCCCTAATATGCCTTTAGCAACTGCCTTTAATCCATCATCATCTTTGGATGTAATTGAGAGGGTAGATGTGTGTCAGGATTGGGACGCTTGTCAGATCCTCTGTTCTCCTGTCTGTACATGTGTGTGTTAAATGTAGTGGCAGCTGCCTACACACCTTTTGTTCCGACACCCCCTTGCAACATTTCTGCTGTCACAGATGTAGCAAATTTAACTATAAAGCCGCATTTCCACCGCAGGAACTTTACCCAGGAACTAGGGACTTTGGGCTGGTACTTGGTGTGTCTCCACTGTAGGAACCAGGATCTAAATAAAGTTATGTTTAAAAATTGCCCCTCAGGAAGTCCCTGCTGGTGGGGTAGTACTTTTTCACAGGTTTGGAACCTTCTGGGGCATGACTTGGGCACAAAACATGCTGATTGGTTGAGTTCACGCAGCATTGTGATTTCAACCACCATTTATTCGGATAATTTTCAAAATATTACTGTTATTGTGTCATGAAATGTAGTTTAAAAGTATTTCAGACGAGAATGTAGTTATTTAAAACTCAAATATGTGGTTTATTTATAAAGATAGCGCCTATTTAAAAATGTGTTTAGCCGATTTCGGAGATGATCAGCGGGAGCTCAGTTCTTAGGTTTACCAACAAGAGCAATCTCGACTCGGCTATACAAGGGGTTCCCAAACTTTTCAGACCGCGACCCCCAATATTAGATTGCTGACGACCCGCGACCCCCCCCCCTCCCCCTCCTCTCTGTGTTTCCCTCTTGTGAGGATTTGCGGTTTGGTTGCATACTGACAGAGCTAAAACAAAAAGGAACACAATCTCTAAGCCAGGCTATTTTATTAACAAATTATGGACAAAAACAAATACATCCATAACTGTAAAATGCTTACAGACAAAATACGAACAAGCTGCCTATAACACACATACAACAATAACTTTGTATTCAGAAAAAACACCTAACATACATGTATGGATTTCCCAATCAGGACCCAGATTTGGTCAATGGGTGGAGCAGATAATTTTATATTTTTATAATTTTAATTTCATTTTTAAGATTACAAGTAAACAGCATTCAAGACTGCAAGAGTTCAAATCTATATGGGCCTTAGTACTCTTTTTGATGTTTTTTTATTTTTATTTTGTGATTGCTTTGTTTGTGTAATATGTGCTAAATTGTGAATAAAAAAAATAAAAAAACGCCTAATGTGATGGATGGGCGCTGTGCACGGAGCAAAGCAGGTCCACTTTAGGTTTAATTTTGGAGATCGCCACCCGCAGATCATCTTCCACGTTAAGCCGTGACCTTTGTTTATTCTTAATATAAGTCAGCGCGGAGAATGTCTTTTTACATAAATACGTTGAGCCAAATTGCATGAGGACATCCAACGCAGCTTTCAACAACTGTGCATATTCCAGCGTGACAGAAACCCAGAACTTATCCAGCGTCTTGCCGTCAAATGCCGTCCTCAGGGTTCGATCGGTTGAAAGTTCTGTCAGCTCATCTTCCATATCTGATGCCAGATGATTTGCCGTGGTTACATTAAATGGTGACCTAATCCAGTCATATTGGTCGGGAGCGTCTCCTTCAGGGAAATACTTATGAAAGTGATCTGGATAAATCCAGATTAAAAATTATTTTTTCATTGTGCTCACATATTAGATGGGGAAAAAATTACAGAGGGATTTATGGATATCTACTTTTGTTATCCTGTAAATCAGAATATACTATCAATAGCCTTAAAAAAATGATTTTCGCCATGTTTTTTGTAATAAAATGTTATATAAATCAGGCTAGGAATAATATATTTACAAATCCCTCTGTAAATGTCTTCATAATATAACTAGGTACAAGACTGGAAAGTTTGGTGTATATAGGTGCTACTAAAGTGGACATTTCGTACTTGGAGCATGAGAGAAAGGTCATTTTGAGAAAACAGGCTTTAAAGATTTATCATCAGCCAATGAGATTGCGCTTTCAGCCCTTTTACTTTCGCGATTGGTTGCTGATAAAAAGTGTTACGCGCTAGCTTTATTACCTTTAAGCTCGTCTAGGGGAACTAGGCATAGCAGTAACAAAGTTTTGGAGAGAGAGAAAGAGCACAGGTCCTTCTTATCTCTAGTCCCAGTAACACATCCCAAAACTAGTAAACTTAGAAAAAGTATTTATTGAATCTAAAGAAAAAGGAGAAGAGGAAACAAACTTCAGGAGGGGGCAAAGGCCAACAAAACAAACAAAAAGGTTTCTAACTCAGTTTTAACCATAACTTACCTAAACATTAAAACAAAGAGTAAATAAATAACAAATAAATTTCCCTTTCTCCCTAACTACCCATAACCAGGAGAAAAGCAGATTCAAACAAAAATGGCACCCACCTCCCTACAGGTTTCCTTAAAAGAAAACCTTAAGTTCTAAACAAAACCATACATCTCAAACTATATCTACAATTGCCCCAATAGTTAACAGATTTCCACAACATAAGATGACGCTATCTGGAACAAGGAGAAAAGAAGTCCATGTGGCAAGTTGGCATCTGCAACCCTCTCTCTCCCTCTCTCTTTGTTGTGAGATGGTGCTGGCTTTATATGCTGACATTCTCCCGACTGCAGCCAATCAATGGAGCTGAGGTTAATGGGCAGCAAATCAACGACAGGTGATCCCAATCACCAGCATGAGCATGGTGGCAGTAGACATGAGGAGAGACAAAAACAGACCACAAAGCACATTAAATGATTACAAATAAAATAAGTCTTAGGACGCAACACCCCCAACATTAAATTTTTACAACCCACAGATTGTAAAATAAACTACTCCTAGAACACCCATAGGAGTGCAATTCAAACCTGACTTGGTTAACCAACCCACTTAAGTCTCCACATCTGCAGTTCTAGAAAGTGCATCCGCCACCACATTGTCTTTTCCACGGATGTGTTGGAGGTTAAGGTTATACTCCTGGATAATTAAGGCCCAGCGCATCAGACGCTGATTGGAGTTGGACATGCGGGAGAGAAAAATCAGTGGGTTATGGTCAGTGTATACGTCAATAGGTTTGGCACTACTTCCCAAATAAACCTCGAAATGCTGAAGAGCTAGAAGCAAAGCAAGGGCCTCTTTTTCAATTGTACTATAGCGTTGCTGGCATTTCGAGAACTTTTTGGAGAAGTAGCAGATAGGGTGGTCAATTCCATGGGAGTCCTCCTGCAGCAGAACTCCCCCAGCACCAGTACCACTGGCATCCACTTGGAGTTTGAAAGGCAGATCAAAGTTAGGGGCAGACAACACTGGAGCATAACAAAGAAGATCTTTTGCGGCCTTAAAAGCATGATCACACTCAGGGTTCCACTTAAAACTCTTTGTAGTACTGAGAAGGTCTGTGAGGGGTGACACGACAGTGGAGAAATTACAACAAAATCCCCGATAGTACCCACTCATACCCAAGAACCGGCGTAACTCACGCTTGTTACGGGGTGTAGGAAACTCAAGTATGGCAGCAACCTTGGCCTCAACAGGCTTGACACAACCCTGGCCAACTTGTTTCCCCAGATAGGTTACCACAGCTTTTCCGATCTCACATTTGGCAAGATTCAAGGTTAAGGAGGCAGCCGCCAGGCGACTGAATACTAACTTCAAAGTTTTGACGTGATCTTCCCAAGTTTTTGAATAGATGACCAAGTCATCTAAGTACGCATCACAATTTGGCACTCCTGTCAAAACCACCTGCATAAGGCGCTGGAAGGTGGCAGGAGCATTTCTCATACCGAAAGCTAACACCTCATATTGCAGGAAGTGTTCAGGCGTGACAAATGCAGAGATCTCAGATGCCCTTGAAGTTAGGGGGACTTGCCAATAACCCTTTAACAGGTCTAGTTTAGTGACAAACCTAGCAGAGCCTACCCGGTCAACACAGTCTTCCAGTCTAGGCAGAGGGAAAGAATCGGGTTTCGTTAAGGAATTAACCTTACGATAGTCGGTACAGAAACGATAAGAGCCGTCAGATTTGGGCACTAACAAACAGGGCGAACTCCATGGACTTTGACTGTGCACTGCTATTCTATGCTGCAGCATGTACTCCACCTCAGATCTCATTATGTCACGCTTTTTAGGGTTTACTCTATAAGGATGTTGCTTAACTGGAAGAGATTCACACACAATATCATGTTTTAACATGGTTGTTCTACCGGGCACGTCAGAAAAGATTGAAGGATAGTCCTGAACCATTCGAATAATCTGCCCACTCTGTTCTTTTGTCAGGTGTACAAGAAAGCTCTGCAGGTCACTCAATATGGCAGAGTTTTGAAGCCGTTTAGCTACAACTTGCACATCCTTCCCAACAGGTTCATCCTCTGGAATCACACCAGCAGAAGCAACAGCCACAGATGGAACAAGGGAAGAAACACATTTCTCACCACGCACAATAAACTGCTTCAACATATTTATATGGCATACACGGGTCTTTCGCCTGCGGTCAGGAGTGTGAATGACATAATTGGTGTCACTGAGCTTCTCTTTGACTTCATAAGGACCCGAGAATTTAGCTTGGAACACAGAACCCGGATCAGGCAAGAGAACAAGAACACTATCACCCGGTTGAAAACTACGACTCATGCTTCTCTTATCATAGCGGGTCTTCATTTTTGACTGGGCTATAACCAAGTGTTCTCGAGCAAGTTCGCAGGCCTTATGCAATCGCTCACGAACAGTGCTGACATAGTCAAGTACAGTCACAGGAGATGAAGCTTTAGCTAATAATTGCTCACTTAGCAACTTCAAAGGACCACGCACAGTGTGCCCAAAAACAAGGTCAGCGGGGCTAAACCCAATACTCTCTTGCTCTGCTTCACGGACAGCAAACAGAAGGTATGGAAGACCCTCAGCCCAATCCTTCCCACTGGCTAAGCAATAAGAGCGCAACATGGATTTAAGGGTTTGATGAAATCTTTCAAGTGCGCCCTGCGACTCAGGGTGGTACGCACTTGAGAGCTGATGTTTAATCCCTAATTCAGCAAGGGTCTGAGTGAATGCCTTTGATGTAAAGTTAGACCCTTGATCAGTTTGCACAACACGAGGCAAACCAAAGGTAGTGCAAAACTTCACCAACTCTTTAATTACCACTTGGGCTCTAATTGAACGTAAAGGTATCGCTTCTGGGAAACGTGTCGCGGTACACATGATGGTCAAAATGTATTCGTGTCCTGACTTGGATTTTGGTACAGGACCAACACAATCGACAAGGAGTCGCTCAAAAGGTTCTCTCATAACTGGTATCGGCTGCAAAGGGGCAACTGGTATATTTATATTGGGCTTCCCAGCCAATTGGCATACAGGACACGATCTACAAAACTTAGACACATCTGATTTTAATCCAGGCCAATAAAAGTACCGGGAAACTCGACGAAAGGTTTTTGTGACACCCAAATGCCCTGATAGCACATGTTCATGACCCAGTTTTAACACCTGCTCTCGATAATCAGCTGGCAATACAATTTGGTTCGATTCATGTGAATCCTTGTGAGTTTCATGCCTCCACTTACGCATGAGCACTGTATCTTCAAAGAAATAAGCTACCTTAGCATTAGCCACTTGGCTCAGGGGGACAGCAGCTTCAATACATTTCACTAATGAAAGGTCTAACTTCTGTGCAACAGCCAATTGTTCCCTACCAACTTTTAAAGGAACTGTAACTGCGTTCTCGGAAATAGGGCAAACTTCTGCCTCTACTACCTTCTTATCCTCCACAAGTTCATCATGCGACACCAAAAACGATTCAGAGAGATCCACCATGTCTCTGAATTTAACCGACTGGGCACGTGTCACAGCGCATGCAGGGAAAGCTGCAGGAAATTGACGGGCTAGGTCAGGTTGATCACACAATTTAGGGGTATGGACCACAATTGGTCGGGGAAAAACTTCGCCGCCAGCTAAGTCATTTCCTAGAATCACACCCACTCCCTCGACAGGTAACTGAGAACGTACACCAAGTTTTACAGTACCGGTTACAAGGTCTGATTTCAAGTAGACATTGTGAAGAGGAACATTTATACACTGCATTCCAATTCCACGTATAAGCACGTCTGTACCAGAATAAGTCTCGGTAGACCGGGGCAATAATTCTTCTAAGATAAATGACTGAACTGACCCAGTGTCTCGCAAAATGGTGACGGGTTTACACTCAGAGTCAACTGAGACAGACACTGAACCAGTCAGTAAGAAAGGTTGATAGGACAGAGCGGTCATATGGCTTTCCTCACATATGGGGTGTACGAGTGCAACACTTTTAGATTTGGAAGCGGAGTTCTTTTGCTTCCACGCCTTACAGTCAGAAATTAAATGACTGCTGTCGAGACAGTAAAAACAAACTCGTTTATCATTTGAAGCATTCCTACGGCGCGCACTTGATTGAGTCTCACCTTTGCCAATGCGTGAGAAAACACGTGTTGCTTCCCTATCAGATACTTCATAAGTGGATGGGGGCACATTAACACGACGTGCGGGGGAAAACACAGTCCGATGGGTCAACACAAACTCATCGGCAAAAACCGCGGCATCGAAAAGGTTTGCAACTTTCTGCTCATTTAAATGGACAACAACATTCTCTGGAATAGAACGTTTGAAGTCCTCCAGCAAGAGCAGCTCTTGAAGCTGATCAAGAGTCATGATCCCACTGGAAAGACACCATTTCTCGAAAAGGGTTTTCTTCTCCCTTGCGAACTCAACAAACGTCTGTTTGGCTGTTTTCAAATGTGACCTAAATTTTTGACGGTATGCCTCAGGCACTAACTCGAACGCTCGTAGAACAGCAGATTTCACTATATCATAATCAAGGGACTGATCTATTGGTAAAGCAGAGCAAACCTCTTGCGCTTTACCAGAAAGACTGCACTGCAATAGCAGAGCCCACACATCTTTCGGCCACCGCAATTTTGTAGCAATCCGTTCAAAAGCAACAAAATACGAATCAACTTCCGCTTCTCTAAATGGTGGTACAAGTTTAAGATACCTGCCAACATCAAAATCTGTCTCAGAAGTCGCATTATCCGTAACTTGAGGTACAAAAACAGCAGGTGAAGCGACAGGCGAAACAGCAGAAGGGAGTCTAGAGCGAGGCATAGGAATCGGTTTTTGATTTAACTCCTGAGCACGCAAATCTAATTGACGCATCTTAATGTCCCTTTCTGCTTGTGCCTCTATAGTACGAAGCCTGATCTTTTGCTCTTCACAATCCTGCCTTTTTATCTCAAGATCTAACTCCTTCAACTTGACAGCTAACATAGCTTCACTCAGAGACTCAGCTGCCAGCTGAGGAAAAACCTCACCTGATACAGCCTCTGCAGTGTTCCCAGGTTGTTCCTCAGTACTGACAGCAGAGTAATCTGGTAAAACTCCATCATCAACCAACTTTCCCCGCAAGCAATCTTTAATTACTTTTTTTGTACCCTGCCTTGGAACCTCAACATTAAAGAAGTCTGCAATCAACAGCAAATCTGCCCTTCTGCAGCCCTCAAAAACTTCTATGGTAGGAGAAAGAGTAAATGACAACAAGTCAAATTCCATAATTCTCACTACCACAGGAGCCTTTCCTCACCAAAAGGAAAACAGCCAAACAGAAGGGGGAGAAAAAAAAAAAAAAACGAGCAGATACTTACAATACAACGCGGTACTCTCACATCCCGGACGAGCCCCCACTTGTTATGCGCTAGCTTTATTACCTTTAAGCTCGTCTAGGGGAACTAGGCATAGCAGTAACAAAGTTTTGGAGAGAGAGAAAGAGCACAGGTCCTTCTTATCTCTAGTCCCAGTAACACATCCCAAAACTAGTAAACTTAGAAAAAGTATTTATTGAATCTAAAGAAAAAGGAGAAGAGGAAACAAACTTCAGGAGGGGGCAAAGGCCAACAAAACAAACAAAAAGGTTTCTAACTCAGTTTTAACCATAACTTACCTAAACATTAAAACAAAGAGTAAATAAATAACAAATAAATTTCCCTTTCTCCCTAACTACCCATAACCAGGAGAAAAGCAGATTCAAACAAAAATGGCACCCACCTCCCTACAGGTTTCCTTAAAAGAAAACCTTAAGTTCTAAACAAAACCATACATCTCAAACTATATCTACAATTGCCCCAATAGTTAACAGATTTCCACAACATAAGATGACGCTATCTGGAACAAGGAGAAAAGAAGTCCATGTGGCAAGTTGGCATCTGCAACCCTCTCTCTCCCTCTCTCTTTGTTGTGAGATGGTGCTGGCTTTATATGCTGACATTCTCCCGACTGCAGCCAATCAATGGAGCTGAGGTTAATGGGCAGCAAATCAACGACAGGTGATCCCAATCACCAGCATGAGCATGGTGGCAGTAGACATGAGGAGAGACAAAAACAGACCACAAAGCACATTAAATGATTACAAATAAAATAAGTCTTAGGACGCAACAAAAGGAAATTACCATATTTGGATCTGACAGCATTGTACAGTGAAGAGAGAGCTTTCCAGCCGTGCCTGTGATGAAAGAGAGCAGACAGAGATCGCGGATTGGCAGGATGATTTACAACGCTAACTTTTGTTGAATTTATGCGAAATCTACAGACGCAAACAGACAAAGTGTAATAAAATAAAGACCTAAATGTGTATTTCAGACTTTTTTTTCACCATCTCGCATTAACATATAAAAAAAAAAAAAAAAAAAAAGTTTCTGTAAATCATCTCGCGACCCCCCGCTCCCCACTCCCCTCGCTTTGGGAACTACTGGGTTAGACCTTCTGACATTTGCCACTGGCTCTGATGTTTCTTTAGTGGCTAAACATAAAATATAATTTGTTTTGGGTAAATCTAACAGGTAATCTTTGGTCTTTATTCAATTAATATATTAATATGTAAAAGAGGCAATACTGTTTGATATAATATTTTGTTTTATTGTAATGTAGGATTATATAGGCCTACACATTTCGTTTTAAATGTGGTGTTTGATATCATATTTCACCTTTTTGGTAATATACAGTGAGGGAAAATTGCAGTAGCCAAGGCGAGCGGACTGATGTTATCAAGTACGCTGCTGTTTGCAGAATTACCGGACTTGCGTCGTCCCGTCCGTGGGAGATCACACTCCTGAGTCGAACTTGCAAAGTCCGAACTACCGAGGATGCAAGTCGGAAATTTGCATACTTTGTATTGAGAAACGTAGACAGACCTACATCACCAGACTATTTGCCTAATCTTCACGGTACTTTTGACCGCGGTGGAAAAGCAGAAAGCAACAGGTCTGGGGGTAAATAAGTTCCTGTGAAAAATTTGTACAATTGTTCCAGGTAATTTCGGTGGAAACGCGGCATATGGGACCAAAGTTGCTGCAGACACAACCCCACGCCGGAGCTTTTTCCAAAAGAATTCTGCACACAAGCTCTACATTAAGTATGGAAACCTTTTCATATATAAGTAAAGTTCCAATAACCTGTTGTTTTCAAGTCAACTGTCTTTTCTGAAGAACAATCATGATTTCACCAAGAACAAATCTCAAGATTTGCCCTTTCCTGGCCTCAAAATCTCAGAAGGGCTTTGGTGGGAGTGTGGGAAATGCAAAGGCCATGGGTCTGTAAAACTGCAACGTCAGTGAGTTTCCAATGGGAGGGACAAAAAAAACATTTAGGGCACAAATCACGCTCTGGCACTGAGAATGTTACGGGTTGAGGAGGACATCTGGACACTCTGGTTTCTCACAAAGAGTAACTTATATGGATACATGTTGTAGATGGGGAGGGGGGAATGAAACCTCCCTATGTTAAAATCAAGCTGGAAAGCTGCCATTAGTGAGACAAAATACACAAACATCTTCAACATAACACACCTGGGCCAAAATCAGGAGGACACAATTGCTAGAACAACAAAAATTATTGACTGGTCATCAGCCTGCTAAGATCGGTTTCCTTTTTGACTCACTTTAATTTTATTTATTTTCTAGAGAAATAATTATATATTCAGGTTTGGGAGGTGGAACAAAATGTAATATCATTGAAGAACATACATCATAACCATGCAGAAATACATTAATATGCATGTTGGCCATGTCCCCCATAAATGGTATAGAAGTTACATTGTACATGGCATCATATTATATTGGCTCATATATAAGGTTGTCAAAAATACAAAAATGGCTTGTGATCGTTTTGAAAACAAACCCACAAACTAATCAGATTTTTTTTTTAAACGGGGAATGTCATGGTTTTTCAGCAAAAGTGTTCTTAATTAATTTATGGAGTTACAGTATAGCTGTATTAATTTATGGAGTTACATTAAAGCTGTTTTTCCAGCTTTTTGCAAATATAAATACAAATTAACTTAAAGAAATAACTTTTGTAAATTATCTTTAGACATTTTTATAAGAAACAAAAACTATTTCATATTTTATAGATAGAAATAAAATGTTTTTTTAAGACAAAGTCAGAAATCAGATTTAATGGTAAATAACACCTATTTTTTAAACACTTATAAAAATACATTGAAAATAAATAATGAAATAATAAAATAATAAATAAAATAATAAATAAAATAAATTGATATATATTTTTTTTAATTTTCAGCAGTCATTACTCCAGTCTTCAGTATCATATGATCCTTCAAGAAATCTCGCCGGTCTCGAGTCCCACGTAGGAGATGGAAGGATATAAAACTGGAGCGACGATAGTGAAGGACGAGAGAGGACCAGGCCTGGATTTTAGTTTATGTTTTGCTTTTTATTTGTGCGCATCAGTCGTCCGTGAGGGGCTGGTGCGCTGTTTTGTGTTTATTTGGAATTATTAAAATGTCATTTGGATTGTGCGCCGGTTCCCGCCTCCTTCTTTGGGATGAATACTCAGTGTTTATTATTACACTTATTATTAGATAACATTTTTGTGGAAACAAAATGATTCTTTGACAGAACAGAAAATTCAAAAGAACAGTATTTATATGAAATAGAAATCTTTTGTAACATAAAATGTCTTTACTGTCACTTTTAACCAATTTAATATGCCGCAGCTGAATAAAACTATTAATTTCTTTAAAAAAAAAAAAGTTTCATACTGTACTAAGTTACTTAATTACTTACTTGTTATTTAAATATTATATAAGTGATTACATTTGAGTTTGGGCTCTGTTGTTAACTGTAACCTTATAGTAGGTCTAATGCAAAAAGGGCTCACTTAGAGAATAAACCAAGTTAGATTTTTATCCCTTAGAAATTTTTAATCGTAACTGAGTTTATCTAAAGAAAGAGCAATTCTAAAAATAAATGTTGTTTTCCCCTTGATGTACTGAACCGTCATGTTTGTGTACTGTTACACCCCTAATGTTAACTTTTTTTAATAAAATTGTGTATGGAGAATGATATCTGACTCTGACTTTCCAAACTAATTTAAAATTCTTCAGAATATGAACATAAAGATTTTACACAGGATATGAGCAAAGATTTGTTTCGTTTCCCCTATTTGTGCACCATCATATACAAAAACAGCACAGTGTAACCATAAAATTGGGAAGAGGTTTTGATTTTCCAGGATTTCTTAGTTCCACATATGAGGTGTGGGCAGAGAAAACTTCAGTTACTCCATCACATCTTTTCATATCCCCTTTCCCAGAAAACATACAGTCAGAAAAGGATTCCCATAGCAGGAACAGCTGCATACATGTGGCCTTTTAACCAAACAGACCAAATAACAGAACAAACACTGTTCTATTTAAAATACTTGAGTTGATGTCTACAGACGAATATCACGGTTAAAACCCATTATAAAGCATGGATTAGCCTGGACATTATTTAAAATAACTCCGATTGAAGAAATTCATTTACAACTAGGATGGCTTGAGGGTGAGTAAATCATGGGGTAATTTTTCATTTTTTGGGTGAACGATCCCTTTAATACCAGGCGTAAATGGGGCTATAGAGAATTGAGTGTGGGCTCTTTTGATGAGTTCCAGTAAATAGACCCCTAGCAACCCCATAGTAAACTTGCTAAAAAACCCTTAGAACCTGAATAGCAGTGCATTGACAACATCCAAGGATTGTGTCATTGGATTTTACACAAGACTGCTAGATTTTTCTTCATTAAATGCGGTTTTTAAAATTTAAGTTTTATTCCAAAATACTGTCTATATTGCTTTACGTTTTTGTGTTTATTTTCTGTGAATATCTAGACTGAACTCTGATTACGTTCACTGATCTGGAATAAGTCATGGTTTAACACAAGCTCTGGCTTGTGCCTGCTCAAGAGTTGTTTGAAGGGTCAGAGGAAATGATTTCAGATTGCGGCACTGACTTCTCGAGTGGCAGCTGAAGGGGCTTAGGCAAAGACAAACAGGTTGCGTTTCTGTTAGCTCCTCTTGACCTTTACCCTTTAGCTGCGACTGTCTGTCTAGGACGGGAGATACAATGTTTCTCTGAATAACAGAGCGTTTTTAGAGATTACAACGGGATGAAAGATTTTTTTTAAGCACATTTCTTTTATTTCAGTGCAGGAGAACAGCATGTTTATTCTTCAGCTGGATGGATTGTTGGATGATTTTTCACTGATGGACATCTGAAAATGTTAAAGTACTTCTGGAAGAAGTTTTTAACAGTAATATTCGTCTGCAGACATCAACTCAAGTACCGTATTTTCCAGACTATAAGTCGCACTTTTTTCATAGTTTGTCTGGTCCTGCGACTTATAGTCAGTGCGACTTATTTATCAAAATTAATTTGACATGAACCGAGAGAAATGAACCAAGAGAAAACATTACCATCTTCAGCCGCGAGAGGGCGCTCTATGCTGCTCAGTGCTCCAGTAGCCTCTCACTGAAATCATATAGCGCCGTCTCGCGGCAGTAGATGGTAATTTTTTTCTCTTGGTTCTTGGTTCTAAATGAATGCAACTTATAGTCCAGTGCGACTTATATATGTTTTTTTCCTCATCATGACGTATTTTTGGACTGGTGCGACTTATACTCAGGTGTGACTTATAGTCCAAAAAATACGGTATTTTACAGTATTAGAACAGTGCTTGTTCTGTTATTTGGTCTGGTTGGTTAAAAGGCCACATGTATACAGCTGTTCCTGGTATGGGAATCCTTTTCTGATTGTCCTTTTTTTAGGAAAGGTGATATGGAAATAACGGAATAACTGAAACTGTATTCATCTGAAAGAAGAATGTCATATACACCTAGGATGGCTTGAGGGTGAGTAAATGTAAATTTTTGGGTGAACTATCCCTTAAACCTGAATTCTCTCTGATCTCATTTCTGAAATTTGACAGTGACCTGGGAACAAATCGAACCACATTTAATGAAGGTGTTAATGTAAATTTGTTTGCAAACGCATCAATCCAAACACACCGTTTTTCTGCCTCTATTTTTTATATATTTATTCATATCACAACTTTGGATCAACATATAAACCTACAAAACTGTCAAATACTATCTTTAATATTGCAATAGTATTATTATATTAGTTAATAGGACCACAAGTTGTTATTGCTGCCTAAAACATTTGATGTGTCTGCTGAACTGAACTGAATAAATTATGTTAACTAACCACATAAAATGCATTATATCTTTAGTATACTACTGCCATATGATAACAGAATACTTCCCAATTTTAACATTGAAACAAGCATTTTCTGTAAAGAACGCATTTCCGGTCTACAAATGAATTGAGGCACCACAAAATTATAATGTATATAGCATGAAAATTGATATTCATTGACATTTGCTTTAAATTAAATTAATACTGTTTTTAAAATTAACTTTAAGTGAGCATTCGATGATGGAAAAGGTAAATGCAAAACTACTTCCAGTTAACAATAAATCTACATATTCGCTAATACTAGCTGATAACTAATATAGTACCGATAGATCGTGAATGCTTAGATGATTTCACTGCAGCTTTCCACGTGCCAGGTTGATCATAGTCTAAGATAGTCAAGGACATGAATAAACATCAGGGCCTTTACTTTGACAAAGAGTCATCAGATGTCAGTAAGAGGTGATGTCTTCTCTTTACAATTTTCTGGAGGGTGAGGTGTGATGGGTCTCTGGTGTTAAAAAAAACTTAATTCTCAAAAGGTATTTAATGAAAGAAGTGGACCCCACACACAAACACAGGTTCTACCATCCAAACACTCAAAGGAACTCACTCTCTCTCAAACACACACACACACACACACACACACACACACACACACACACACACACACACAGAGACTTCACAGAAACAGCTGACGTTTCAATAGGCAACAGGTGACAGGCTACAGGTGGGAAGGGCACAATCTCTTTAACCCTGTACATCCCCTCAACCCCCAACACAGCCCGTCCTCATCCAGATTTTTTTACACTCCGAATCACACACACACATATAGGCACACCTGTTAGTACCACACAGAAACTGTGATAAACCCTTCCTCCACTGCAGGTTATTTATTTTTGATAACGGACTCCCCGTTTCTCCTCAGTTTCCTCAGTAAGTCTCCTTGTTCTGTCCGAGTCTTTGATGACCTCATAATTTTTTTTCACTGTGTGTGCAGAAAGCAAAATATTCAGATGGCAACAGAGTCATGTGGGTCTGACATGCCAGCCTTGTGAAGGATTTTATATTTTTTATTCAATAACTGAAAACTGTTTTTGTTTTCTTTAAAATGTAATTTGGTCCTTATAATCAGGCAAGAAAATAAAAAGTAAAAATGTACCAGAGCAGAGGCAAACAGGCTATGTTTTGCTAGGTATGCATTAGGGCTGCAACTAACGATTATTTTGATAATCGATTAATCTGTCGATTATTTTTATGATTAATCGATTAATCGGTTTATGTACTTATATTTTAGTTTTTTCCATTTTTTCCCCAAGTAAATTATTAATAAAGGGTCTTTATCATTCAGCATAGATTTTTAAGAGATTTTAACCATTTTGCATTGTCATATCCTCATCAAAAATATACCTGGAGTTGTTTTATTATGTTAGTAATCCTTTGTCGAACTCTTCTGCAATCAAAACACTGACCCATACTCTAGCAAAATTCACAAGATTTCAAATATTGTTTTCACCATGGCAGTCCTTAGAGCTCCTAAAGTAGTTTAACATCCCAAACAAAGCTTAAGGAATCTTTGAGAACATATTTTCACGAAGTATAAGGATAAAACAGAATAAAATTGCAGTGCATTGTATTTTATTATTTACTGGGAAAAAGCTTTATAGCTTATGCTGTGAAATTGTAAACAATCCTTCGAAAAAAAGTGCCAATGGCATGAAACCTGAATGGAACTCACAATTTAAAGTAAAATCCATCAGAAGGTTGTCCAGAAAAAAAAAATTGGGACACACACAAAAAACCTGCTGTGTGAAAAAGAGCAGTGAATACTTAGAAAAGAAGTGCATTTTAAATATACTCAAACATTTACCTCTCTCATTCAGTCATAATTAGGCTGCAAGTCTGAATTATGAACTAGTAAATGACAAACTGATCACATAACGTGTTTGTAAAGCTTTAAATGTTAACTGTTAAAAAGCAATGTTATCAGCTTTTACGACTAAACATTTGCAAACAACCTTGTACTGGAGAATCTGCACAAATAAAATTCTTAGGGGCCGTTCACATATCGCACCTAAAAACGCGTGGAAAACGCTAGTCGCGCCGCTTTCTCCTTCTTTCCAAAGCGCTCGGGTAGAAGCGCCCCTTAGGCGTCTGCCTTTTCTAAGCAACCATGACGTGCCCTCTCCATGAAGACCCGGAAATTTCAGCAAAGGATAAATGGATGCAGTGTGGACGCGCCTGGAAAAACGGGCGCATCGCACCGCGTGCGTGTCCCGACCGTGTCGCTTCCATTATGAGAGTGCATACTGCGCACCTACATAGGAAATAACGAACTTGAGCACGCAAAAGACACGATATGTGAACGGCCCCTTAAACAGTTCAGTAGTGCAGAGTTTACAGGTTACTCTTCATTTTGAAGGCTCAAAGTAAAATACTCCCACTTCCCGCTGAATGCTGCAGAGACGCTGTTCGGGAAGCACGTGACATAAAACGAGGCCAGCTATTGGCTATTCGCTACTTCACCTGCTGTACTGGCTGAGTAAAACCTCCGGTGGCTCATTACTGCCACACTTTGGTCACCGCAGATTTGAAATATGCACGAAATGAGCCGCTTATGGCAAATAAAATTTATTTAGCGACGAATCGATTACTAAATTAGTTGACAACTATTTTAATAATCGATTTTAATCGATTAAATCGATTCGTTGTTTCAGCTCTAGTATGCATCAATATGGAATACATGGCTGATACCACAAATTGCTGCAACTACACAAACTAGCTGGGGACCATTTTCAGGCGCTGCGTAATATCACTGCGTCTGTTGCATCCATGGTACACAGCAAAGTTCCTTGAATATTATTGAAAATCGCAACTTTTCAATTTCCGTCGGTCTTAGTACACTGTGTATCTACAGAACTGTCAAGTTTTAAGTAGGAAAAATATAGAAAAATTTTGGTCATTTTTAAACGAGATGCTAACGGACTAATTAGATTCAATGATCTATAGTAAGCTAAGTTGAAAGTTCTACCGTGAGACCCGGAGATCGGCTGAATGGATTCGAAAATGTTAAAGCACAACTGTTTAACTCTAGGGGAGTTGGAAAATGAACCTTTTTTTTTTTTTTTTAAGTGGAGTGTTTGGCTGCATTTGCTCTCTGAAGTGCTGTGTCGTCTTTTATTGGACTTCTTCCTCGGGGGGCAGAATTACATTCTTGCGCCACAGCATAACACTGGTCAAACAGCGTTATGGCAGGATCTTATATTAGGTCATATGAGATCAAATGACTATTCAACGACTAAAATATTTTGTTGTCAATTTTTTATTGCCAACTGTCGATAATGATAACAGAACACAGCTCTAAGTCAAATGTCCTAAAACGTTTATATTTAAATATTTAAAAACCCAAACAAAGTAAACAGACAACACGAGACATACATCTACGAAATCTAGCCTTTTTAAGAGATCTGTAACATTCTGGTAAAGCACTTGATAAAGACTTGCAAAGCAGAAGAAGGAGAAGAAAAAAAGAAAAGTGCTGCCTGCTGCCCTCAAGATGGACTGTAGGAGTGCTTATGTAGCATCTGAATAATATAAACATTGGCTGTAATCCCAAGAAGAAAGCATGTAGTGGTTAAGATTTGCAAAATCCTTGCTGAAGACAGATCATGGAAACGAGGTGTAAACAGTCTCGTGTAAGCATGTGTGCAAGACAAAAGAGAGAGACAACTAAGAAAAATACATATTTCATTAATCAATTAAATCCAACTCACCAAAAAAAAAAAAACTACTATTTTATAGACCTCTACAAATAATATCCAATTGCTGGATCTGATTGGCCAACAGGGCCTTGTTGTTCCAAGTGCACAATTGCTTTCAGAGCGCCATCTCAGAGTAGCGTGCATATTCACATGAGTAAACACTCACAAACACTCATACACACGCACACCAAGTGTGTCACATTGGAAGTAGGAAGAGGGGATTTTTTTTCTCCCTGTCCCTCCTCCCGCTCTGGCATATTTCCCAGCTCTCCATACTGCTGCCTGCATCTCCTGTGAGGAGAAGAGGCCAGCCAGCAATCTTCCATTAAAATATGGCGGAGATCGGCCATACTAAGCCTCAAAAGCGAAGGAGACAATGTGTGCAGATGGCCCTAGACAAGAACCACAGCTGTACCGCCATAGAACTGCAGCGCCCCATGAGAGAACGAGACAGCAGCAAGTAAAATAGCAGAATAACAAGAAATACAGCTGCAAGCAGCAATTTCCGAGGCCATATGCACACCATCTATATTGAACTGTACTCAAATGTAAACTAAATTACAAAGTTACGAGAGTGAATAAATATTTTCAGATTTGACCATTAGTTGGTGCTGTAAACAAACTGCTTTGTTGTCTTTAATCCACGATGGCGATAAAATGCGGACAATGATTGTTGTCCAATTAACGTTGCTGGACGAAAGGTCAAGGTCCAGTAGTACGGCTTCAGTAAAAACAGCTGGTAAAATTTTCGTCAAACACAAAAAATAAAAATTTCTTGGAATATTCTATTCGCCATTGTATATTAATGATCTGATTCCAGCAATTATTGAAAACTTTTACCCACAGGTTAATTTCTTACGATTTGTTGTTCGTACATTGATCTCGCTCCTTTTGCCATTTGTTGATGATGACGTAAGATACTATGGTAGTTTTAAGAAATAAGGGTGGTATGGAACACTTTCCCATTAGTCTGTCTAAAATTAAAGTGCTTAGCCCCAAACTACAATAAGGGAGAATGAGAGAAATGAGAGATGAAGGAGTGCACAGTTTCGACACTTGGCTTCAGTGCTTGGTTTTAGCTTTGCGGGAGTAATGGCCAACCCTTTCTCTCAAACCACTGTTACCCCATTAGTCCGTCTATTATCCGACACATGCAACGCTAGGTTGTGCGATTGTGCCGTCTTTGTGTGCTTATTTTTAAAAGCATTTTGCATTCCATTCATTTGCTGCAGGTTAAAGGCAGTGTTTACCAAGAACTGCACAATACAGGCCATTAATGCTGAAGCAAAAGACCTATGAATATGAATAATATATAAAAAGTTGAATATCATTCAGTAAGGACTGAACTCATATGTTAAATGATCCACAATGCTGCTCCAGATTGTGCTGTTAATTAGATTTGTTAGAACTGCACAAAAATTTACAACGATTTGTATGGACATACATTTTTACTAAATGCAAAATGAGTGTGAGTTAACGGGATAACTCCACCCAAAAAAAAGAAAAAAAAAAAGAAAATAATGTCATTGTTTACTCCCCTCATTTTGTTCCAAACCTGTATGATGTTCTTTCTTCAAAATAACACAAAGGAAGATATTCTGAGAAAAAGCTTTTTTATTTTATTTTGTCCATACAGTGGAAGTCAACCAAAACTGTTTGGTTATCAACATTCTTCAAAATAACTTCTTTTGTGTTCCATAGAAGAATAAAAAGCATACAGGTTTTGAATGAAATGAGGAGGAGTATATGATGACAGAATTTTCATTTTCAGTCGAGCTAATCTCTATGTTAGGTCATATATCATTAGTAAGCCAGTTACTGACAGGAAGAACAGAGGAAGAGTTCCTGTTATCTCTGTCTTTATAAGAACATGGGATTGAAATCATTAGGATCTTATTCTATCTTCTCCTACATCCCGCTGCAGAATCAGGTACAAGGTTGCAGTAAATGACTTTGTGCGTGTTCCCAAGAGAGATATCTGTGTTGGGTATGCACAGGTTACACTAGACGAGACCTGACAAGATGACAGTGAGTTCTCTGCTTTGTTCTGGAAGGAAAAAGCACACAGAGTCAGACAGTGACAGAGAGCTGATGGGTAAATTAGAAGCTATTTGGGGAAAAAACATATTATTGTTTTTTGTCCATGCAATGAAAGTCAAGAACATTGGACTTTGTTGACTTCAAATGTATGGGCAAAATATCTTCTATTGTGTTCTACAGAAGAAAGAAAGTCATACAGGTTTGGAACAACATGAGGGTGAGCAAATAATGACAATTTTTCAGGTGAACTATCACTTTAAGGACAGCAATGTATTCAGTAAACAAAAAAAAAAAAAGGATCTTCATGAGATAAATATATTGTATGTGAATATCAAAACAGCATTTAGGTCATGGCTGTTGGTTTTATGCAAGTGGATTTCTCATCCACTAACACTTACATTCAGCAGGAAATACAGAAGGGGAAAAAAACATAATCTGGATAAATTGATGACTGAACACCACCATCATACAAGAGCCACAAAACCCACACATATGCACACAGAAAGGAGAAGCCATTCACCATATTTAGAAGCTAACTTATAATGCATAGATTACTCCAAAACTAAAAATAAACAGAATTAGATTTTTCAGGTTCTCATTTGTTTTCATTTTCACCGCACGCCTGGAATGAGGTCACCACACATCATTTTAGCTCGGGGGGGATTTTAAGGAATTCAGCACTACTGATGATGGCATATTTTGAGCTGAACTGAATAAGCCTGATTCACGATATGGAAATCAGTTTTTGTGGCGACTACGTGAAAATGTCTAAGCGTGACAGATGTCTGAGCTGCCTGCATTCATTAATCAAGCATCCGCGTGTTAACCAGCATAAAAGGCAGCAATTTCGTCATTTACCTAATAATGCATTCAGTGTTTGGCATGATAAAACGATTAAAAGATGTTCACATGAGAACCAATTATTTATGCTTATGTCTTACTACAAAAAGAAAAAAATGGTGTGTTCTATGGTGTGGTTAAGAATACTGTGAAAGCATTTGTGCTCCAATTACTTCTCATGCGGTGAAATGGAAACAGAAAATATGATACAGAAATATGATATTCACATATGCGTTAAAGAGACACTAAAGGTTAAACTTGGGGGCTCTTCAAGCAGTAAGAGCAAGAATGGTGGTCTGTCTTTTTAACCCATATGTTTGTGTGAATGCATGAGTGGTGGTCTTTATAAGGGATACAGCTGCTCTCTCCTCAGTAAGATGACACCGGTACTTCAGCCCTGAGGTAACCACACTGTTCTCTAGACCTTGTTTGGACTTCAAAATCTAGTCCAGAAACCTTTAACCTTCCAAGTCAGTCTTGCAAATTCATGCCGTCTGAAGGACACTGGAACTTGGATGAGGTCTCAACAAAAATACTAAAAGAATAAACTAAAAAATTAGAATTTCATATAAACTTATTCACTAATTTATAAGCATTTTGTAATAACCGTCATTAATAATCATTATTACATTAAATAAAACTACCTGAAGAGTTGTCACGAAACGTCATGTTGTTTTTATTTAGTGATGCACTGATGTCAAAATTCCGGCAAATAATTATTTTCACGTCATGGCCGATAACAAATAAATTATACATTTATTTTTAACTGTAAATTTGATTTAAAATCAAATCAAATTATAAATTATAATAAAAAATAACTAATTTTAAATGCTACACGTGAATTTAGGCATCACAATATTATAATGTTAAGTATGAAAACTAGATATTAATTTTGTGACTTGTTAAAATATATAACTATTGGCTTGATACCTTTTATTATTCACATTCAAGCAAATATATAGATTAACTTAAGTATATAAATATATATAAAAGCACTTTATTTATTGATGGATTTATTTATTTTCATGTTTAAAAAAAATCACATTTAATATGTGCAGTATATATATATATATATATATATATATATATATATATATATATATATATATATATATATATATATATATATAGTGTGCATGTGTGTAGTTTGTGTGTGGGTGTGCGCATATACACACGTATTCACACAGCTGACTTGTTAACCAGAAAAAAAAACATTTTACGTTTAAATGTTTATTGAAATAAAAAAAGGAACACGCATCAGCTTCCTCTCAAGTCTGAGATACCAAAGCACAATTTAAAAGCCTAAACATTCCAAAAGCTCATTTTAAAAACATGAAACTCTGACTGCTTGTCAAAACCCCTAAAGCCCGGCCAGTCTCGTCTCCTCTCCAGCAGAAAAAGGTTGCCCTCATCTTCAGTGGTTTCTTTCATACTGCTCATTACATTAATTGATGTTTAACCCCTAGATCAGCTGATGACGGCTCAATTAAGAGCTTGCTGGGGGAGAGATTAACACAGGGAAGGAGGGTTTCAGCCCTTCAGCGTGCCCTACTCCACCAACCGCACAGCCAGTAAGGACACTGAAGCCATTTTGAATTGGAAAGTGAAGGGAAGCCCCCCCCTCCTCCTCATAAAACGTAATTTAATCAGCAGCACTATGACCTTAAAGTAGATTTGTTTCCAATCAGATGCTGGCCAATATCACATGCCACTGATCAAGGACAAAATAATTACTGAGTGCAGAAAGTGTTTTGTAATAAATGTCTTCTGTCACCATTTACACTCCTTCATGTCGTTCCAAACTTGTATGTTGTCCATAACACAAAAGAAGATGCATATGATGTGCCAGTGTTGTGTTTTTTCTTTTTTCTTTATACAGTTAAAGTCAATGGGGTCCAGTGTTGTTTTTGTATCTTCATTTGTATTCCTTCATTTATGTATTTCAGTCATAAAGGTTTGGAACAACATGAATGGGAGTAAATGACAGAAATTGTATGTGAGCTATTCCTTTAAACTCACCCGTATTTGACCAAAAAATAAATAAAAAAAATAAAAGAAACCTGTGGACCACAGATGGATGTCTGGGTAAAGTCCACAGCAAGCATTTTTGTAAATGGAAAATGGATTAAACATTTGACCAGAGGATATTTCACAAATTTCACAATGAGAACAAAGTGAAGACCTGCTTTACAGGCGACAGAAGACCTTTGACACATGTGAGAGCACATGTAATAAAATCCACACATCAAATACAAGACAGCCAGATAGGCATCTAATAAAAACAGTGGTAGCATGGTCATAAATCTGTTTATGTGGAAAACCAGATAAGAAACCCTGGATGAACAGTCATTATTTTGACTTCATGGTGATGAAAACATCACTATAGATGATCAGGATGAAGACATAACACTATTTTTGTTCTGTCATGTTTTGCAGCATCCTGACCTGCTTCAATGGGTTTCACGTTCAGTCACAACAAAAGCATTTTCTGAACTGCATCCGCTTAATCATTTCCATGCAACAAACTTCCCAACAGCAAACAGCGCTTTTTCACAAAATGAATGTGATTGTTTGCAGGATGCTAGTTATTTTCTGAAAACTTTTTTTTTTTAAGAATTTCAAAACAGCAGTGGTAGGTTTATAATGTGTGAAATAATCTTTTCTCTCTGACAGTTTTTGATACCCCAGGTGGGAGGTTTTGGAGGTACAGAGCTGCCACCCTGCTGGGAATCATGACAGCACAGTACCTCTCTGCATGACCTCAACATTCAGCTCATTATGAGATTCAGCCTATAATAAGAGCTGGAATTCTGAAGAAACCAATCAAAAGCTTTGTACACACACACACACACACATTACACAGCAAAGCATCTAGGACAGACGCACTTCACACTTACAACTCAGCCAGTGGAAACTTCAAACTAACATATTTATGAGAGACTAAAGTCACACTTTTACAACTTGTTAAAATTACATTTCTTCTCTAAATGCCTTAGGACAGGGGTTTTCAAACTGTGCTCCGAGGACCTTCAGGAGGTCAGATAGGATTTCAATGACCAAAAAAATTATAAATGCAATAAATTATTATTGTTGTTAAATGTACCAAAACTGCCATTATATGACATTATATCATAAGCTCAATAATGAATATTTCATTAATGATTCCTATGAATGACACAATTTCAATTTTATAGAAAAAAAAATGAATCAGTGCAAATGAAATATTTTCATAATAATACTGAATCTTTTGTCTTTAGCACAATGCTAAAATTATTATTATAATAAAAGGCAATTATTTTGTTTTACAAAGTATTTAACAGTTACTCGTATCCATAATATCATAATTATTATTTTGATTGATATATCAGGAAGAGGGTTTCTTTGCAAGGGGGATCATCGTGTTTGGCTGTCCTTGGCATCAAAAGTTTACTTTAGAGCCAGCAAATGTGCACAAATAAATTTTTTAAGAGTACGAATACACCAAAAACACATGTTGTTATTGCATAACAGAAAGAGAGAGGGTGGTGTCGCAGAACTGCGTAGGTTAAACCAAACTTTTGTTTAGAGTCCATGAGCAGGATCAACCAAACTTGAGTCATAAGTGGCTTGAGTGCTAAAAAAAAATAACATTCAGACTACTCCACACAAACACCCTTCAAAATACACAGTATCGGTAATTAACACATAACATGTTATACCTCATAACACATGCTGTGCTGTAGCGCGATACGCAGTGAGCCGAAGTGTGTGACGGCATCAAAATCATGTTGACATTTCAGACATCGACTAAATCTGACAGCTCGTCAGAAGCACCACAACAATGAACAGCGTTTATATCAGCCCATTGAGTCACGATTTACAATAATACACTAACTTTAAGGTAGATAATTATTTTAAAAGTACCGCAATTGTGATGGGTTATATCTTATGCCCTTGTCACCAATTGGTTATTAAAAGCCTAGTCTGAACCTCCGTATCTCACTAGCTTCGATTACAGTCGCGACTCTTACACCCTTTGATGCAATAAAAAGACACATACAACAAATGACCAGTGTATGTTTGCTTACTGAAGCGAACTAGCCTTCATTTTAATATTTTTTTTAAAATAAATTCAGAGAGGTGATGGCAATAATTCGCCACTGTAAGAGCTTCAGCTAACGTTAGACTGGACGAACGACTTACCGGAGCAGCTACAAGATCCACATCTGTGCGATAAACACCAGGTTTCTTACGGTCCGATACGTGAAAGAAGTGTAATAAAGCTCAACCCAGGCAAGAATATAAAAAACACCGAGCAGATATCAGTAATTACATCTGAAATCCTTAACCCCTGTTTAGGGTTATTATTTAGCCCGTACAGTCAAAAGCCTCCATGTACAAAGTGTCCTATCCACCATGACTGGCAATGCATTATGATTGACAAATAATATGGCCAATCAGAGATGAGCTTTGCTTGTTTCGTCCAATAGAGTTAAAGTATGGTCACTTCTGCGTAGAAGCAGAAATGTGGGCGGGGCTGATATGCAATAGGAAGAGATCACGCTGATGTATTCATCCGCCTCCCCATCTTTAGTGAAAAGATCCTGTAAAATTCCCCTCCGTGTTTACATGTGAGAACTGGAATGTAATAATTACACGCAATTGTATTTTATATTTGAAATACTTTTAATATATAAATGTCCTGAAAGTTAACCTTTAAGCATGGTGTTGTATTGCACTCGCGCGCTATAATAAAAACGTTGTATTATTTATCAGATCAGATGTGCAGGGTTCAGTAGGATACGTCAGCAAGTACGTTTTTTCAAAACACATAATACGTCAATCAATCATAAGTAGAATTTCATTCATGTCTTTTATTCGTAACTCGCTTAACCACGAGGAAATATTTGATATAAAAAACAGCCTATTTTGGGCAAAATATTAAAAACAGTGTTTGACCTGGCTAACTTAATGGTTCATGGTAGTACAGTTTTGCTCAATCCAATAAAAGCATGGAGAGCCCTACTTTACGTGGAGGAATATGGTGTTTACAGAGGGAATGGTGGTGATGCATACAGAGAAAAATGAAAATGTTCGAGTACACTAGGTAAGTTTGAAGGCAGCTGAAACGGAAATAGTTTAACTGATCAATCTGAAAATCAGCGCCACGGGTTTTGAAATAACACAAGAAGCAAAAAAATAAATAAAAGGCCGAGGTCTTATTCAAAGATTTTGATTGACGAGAATGCTCTTGCGACACTCAGATCAGAGCTGCGTGCGTCACTGCGATGGAGGAAAAAAAAAAAATTCTGCGTTTTATTTGAGATTTAATACATGCAGCCAAAATACTCTTGAGGAAATTATCACATAAATCATCGAGCAATGTGTAAAATGTCTTTATTATTATTTATTATTATTATTATTATTTATTTTACTTCATTTTAGTTTACTTTAGTTTTTGAATTTAGTCAAAAGCAGCTATTTCATATTTAATAAGTCACTCGAATGAGTTGCAAACGTCATCAATAAGTGAAAAACAATATGTTGTATTTAACTTAATTATAAAGAGAAAAAAACATTGATTTACTTAAAAGATGCAACAGGAATGTAGCCCATTGCACAGGCCTACCTGTGGAGGAGAGAGATTACTCTGTTTTATTCCTTATGTAAGGAGCTTATGCACTGGGGTTTTGTGGAAGAACATTTATACAAACAGATGGACACCCTGTTGCCCTCTCTCAGATCACTCGCTTCCTACACTCAGCCTGCGCACTCAACAGAATGCCATTGAGCCACGAAACCTTCACTGCAGGCAAAAACAATCATGAAAGTGGGGCTGCAATGACAGAGATGACTCAGACAAGCCCTCTGATCTTGGAGCAGTTATTGACCGAACACTTTGGGCAGTTATGAGAGAGGAAAAATGTCAGATTACATTTTATTCATATTGGTGTGCATAACAAAACGCTGTGCAGTAAATTCTGGATCCGTATGTACTGTATAAAAGGTGTTAAACTTTAAATTAGTTTAATATTCAGCACAGGTGATGTTTCCTTGTTTAATAGTCATTATGGGTCTGCAGTGCCTGCGTGCTCAAACACGTGTTTCAAAACAGCTGCTTTCAGAGCTGAGAGGAGCTGGAAATGACACTTTACGGATGGATTCTCTTCTCATATCCTTCTCTTTTCCCCCCACTCACACGCTTTCGTTGACACACAGATGCACCTGCAGATGCACATTTGCTTCTTTCTCTCCATGCATTGGTCTCTATCTGCCTTATTCTCTCTCTTTCTCTTTTCCTTTATTTCTGAACGTATTAATCCAGATGAAAGGTGTGTGGGTGAAAATTTTCTGCAGTGACCCGCTGATCTGCTGCACTTGGCTTCCGTAGCATCCTGTCTGCTGCCTAGCAACTCTCTGTAGCTATGGCAACAAAGCCAACAAACCCTCCTGCCTCTATCAAACGTACCCCCTCAATGAGCTGCTATAAGTATGGCAATCAGGAACAGACAAGAATTCAGTAAGTGGAAAAGCTTAGATTTGTTTTTTTTTTTCATAAAAAAACTAATAATTCTTAAGTGTCTAGATGTCTCTCATGTTCAAATCGCTACTGTAAAGAAATGCAGCATCATGTATGACGAGGCTGTGTTATGTAATTACTGTAATATCGTGCTGGATCTGTCCGCTACATGGTTAACCACTGGATCCTCCTATAAACTGTAGTGGGAAAGGGCATCTCAGGAACCGCACTCCAGTGGTTTGAGTCTTATCTCTCAGAAAGTTCCTTCAAATTATCTTGTAGAAGTAGTAGGTGTCCAACTCGCAACATCTACAGTAATTACTGGAGTGCCTCAGGGCTCTGTTCTTGGACCACTTCACTTCTCTGTCTACATGGCATCATTAGGTTCTGCCATTCAGAAACATGGCTTTTCATATCACTGCCATGCTGATGACACTCAGCTCTACCTCTCATTCCATCCTGATGATCTGATGATAGCTGTTCGCACATGTCTAACAGACATTTCTTTCTGGATGAGGGACCATCACCTTCAACTCAACCTTTTTGAGATCCAGTTAGGCACATCAACCATAACTCATTCAATAACAGCCAGTAATCTTGGTGTTATAATTGATGATCAGCTGACTTTGTCAGACCACATTGCTAAAACTGTCAGATCCTGCAGATCTGATTTATTCAACATCAAGAAGATCAAGCCCTTTCTTTCGGAACATGCTGCACAACTCCTTGTTCAAGCTCTTGTTCTGTTCAGGCTGGACTATTGCAATGCTCTTTTGGCACGTCTTCCAGCCAGTTCTATCAAACCTTTACATTTAATCCAGAATGCGGCAGCAAGATTAATTTTTAACGAGCCAAAAATAATGAACGTGATACCTCTGTTTATCAATTTGCATTGTTTACCAATAGCTGCTCGAATAAATTTCAAAGCATTAAAGTTTGCCTACAAAACCAGCATTGGCTCTGCACCCCTTTACCTAAATTCATTACTTCGGACTTATGTGCCCTCTAGAAGCTTGCATTCTGCAAGTGAATGTCGCTTTATCGTGCCATCCCAAAGAGGTGCAAAATCACTTTCAATGACTTTTAAATTAAATATTCCCTCCTGGTGGAATGACCTGTCCAACTTTTCCGCTTAAATCACATCTCTTCCATCTTTATTTGACCCTCTAACTCTAGCACTCTCTATTCTAATTCTATTCCAAAATAACATGCCCCTTTTACACTGGCACTATTTATTTACTAACAGCTTGTTTTCGTTCTAAAAAAAAAACACCATCTTCTCTAATCTTTTTGTATTTTGTTTTCTTTTTTATTTATTACATAATAAAAAAGGCCTCTAACACTAGCTTGCTCTATTCTTTTCCTATTCTATCTTTTTATTTAATTTTCATTGTCTTTCTATTTATTTTGTGATTTGAAAAACCTTGCAACGTGTACTGCAAGCTTACTGAGACATGTTAGTTGTTATAGCACTTGCATATCATTGCCATTGTCCTCATTTGTAAGTCACTTTGGATAAAAGCCTCTGTAAAATAGAAAAAAACTAAATGTAAATGTAATGCAGTGCAAATAAATCCTAATATTCGCATTTGCATCAGTTAAATAATATTTTCCAAGCTACTGTATTTATCCCATATATATTTGCTGTTTTAGGTATGATTTGAAAGATGCTAATTAATAACAGCATGCAAATTAATGCATTACATTCTGTTGTTCTTTCGACTTAACAGAAAATGAACATTGTCAGCACGGAGTATAATGTCTGTACGTTTTAATTTACAGTATAGTTAGAATTTGTTTTTTTATAATCACTGTAAATTTCGTGATAATGTGTGGATAATCTGGAGAAATTTAGTATCCAAAATTTAACCTGCAAATGGATGGTGACGTTGTGCCCTCTAGTGGTCATACTGGGACAAGACCAGTGCAAGAAACAATTGTACAAGTCATTTAAAATAAAATATTACTTGAAAATTGTCAATGACCTACACGTGCTCCAGAATGACGTCATCGCAGAAGAATGCAGTCACCTGCAAACTTTGCGATACTTAAACTTCTTTCACTGTGCAATGTGATTGTTACTCTATGTACTATTATTTATAGAACATAATATAATAATAATAATAATAATAAAGTAAATCATAAAAATGTTTTATTTCTAAAATAAAAATGAAGGCTGCATCATTTTGTCTTTATTTTTTCTACAGAAGTAACTGCTCTGCATTTCGAAATACAAAGAACATAAAAGAAAAAGAGAGGGAAAAGATATATAGATACAGTACAAACAGTTAAAAATCTCAATCAGTAAGAAAGATAAGATCATAGTCCTTAGTCATTAGTAAGAAAGTATTTTACAGTACAAGAAACTTTTGTGTGATTAAAATAAATGCAATGCAAAACAAATACATTACCAATAGCTTAGTTGCTGCCAGAAGAATAGTCAGAGAAAAGTTTAAATCACATTTTATAAAATGAGATGAATAACAACATAAGTCTCCCAGTGGATCGGATTACACTGATATATTGCAGGTTTTGGCTAGCTGGGGCCTTCAGGTGGTGGCAAAATAAATAAATAAATACAAATCTTAAAGGGATAGTTCACCCAAAAATGAAAATTATGTCATTAATGATTCATCCTCATGTCGTTCCAAACCCGTAAGACCTCCGTTCATCTTCGGAACACAGTTTAAGATATTTTATATTTAGTCCGAGAGCTCTCAGTCCCTCCATTGAAAATATATGTACGGTATACATGTCCAGAAAGGCAAGACAAACATCATCAAAGTAGTCCATGTGACATCAGAGGGTCAGTTAGAATATTTTGAAGCATCAAAAATACATTTTGGTCCAAAAATAGCAAAAACTACGATATTATTCAGCATTGTCTTCTCTTCCGTGTCTGTTGTGAGCGAGTTCAAAACACTGCAGTTTAGTGAAATCTGGTTCACGAACAAATCACTCGATGTAACCAGGTCTTTTTGAACCAGTTCACCAAATCGAACTGAATCATTTGAAACGGTTCTCGTCTCCAATACACATTAATTCACAAATGACTTAAGATGTTAACTTGTTTAATGTGGCTGACACTCCCTCTGAGTTCAAACAAACCAATATCTCGGAGTAATTCATTTACTCAAACCATACACTGACTGAACTGCTGTGAAGAGAGAACTGAAGAACGGATGTTTTTATTACCTTTCGGGACACTGACAGTATACCGTACATAAGTTTTCAATGGAGGGACTGAGAGCTTTCGGACTAAATCTAAAATATCTTAAACTGTGTCCCGAAGATAAATGGAAGTCTTACGGGTTTGGAACAACACGAGGGTGAGTTATTAATGACGTAATTTTCATTTTTCAGTGAACTACAGTAACCCTTTAAATTGAGAAATCCTTTTGTAATTATTCATTAGAGTTTTATTAGCTTGGTTGGTTTGCTGCAACCAGGCCCCGGGCTGTAAAATGTGCTAATATACTAGATAGAAATATTACAAATTCAAATTTGCTTTGGAAATAACAATAATAATATTACAATAACAGGCACATGAAGAAAGCATTGGACAAATCCATCTACAACTCGTATATGGTTCTCATACAAGAAATGATCATTTCAGTACAAACTACCTTCTGTGGTTTTCTGTATTACAGTTCATTAAAATAAATTGAAGTTCAAGCTAACTATGTGACTGTATTATATTATTACAATTATATTACCTTGAAAGAACCATTTAAGATACTTGTGAATTACCAATGTGAAGATGAAAACGCAGCTGGTTTTAAAAGAGTGTACGACTCTAAATGACCACCAGATGGCGTTCAAGGCTTAATCATTTTGCATCGGAAAGAGTTACTGTCCCCAAATTTGCAGATCACGCGCACAAGCGCACACATATATACACACACACACATATATATATAGTTTTCAGGAACCAATTTTATGATTAAATTATTCATAATTTCTTCTTCTTTTTTTTTTTTTTTATCAATTGGCACTTATATAGAATCACAATATTTATAGTCTACCATATCAACCCTCATGCTACGGATATGTCATAGTAAAAGATATACAGATAAATTCCACTGAGTTTGTTTAAATGTACCGTTTGGAATCTATCTCTCTCTAAAAATGATCAACAATAGAGGAGAAATGTCAGTAGCCTATGGTTCCCTTAATTTCATTTTAAATAAATAATATAATGTCACCGTAAATGTGGTCTTCAGTTGTCATGTAGGCAAGTGAAAACTTTATAACAGGTCTATTAAGTCATAGTGATGGGGATGGAGGACCTGGGAAGTGATCTGCTGGTGTCTGTGAATAAAGAAGACTAATCTCTGCCACTCTTGCTCGGTTATTGTGTGGGCCCAGGCCAGCAGAGGCATGGGAAGGCTGGTTTGTTGCCCCCTCCTACTGAATTTTAGCGTGTGAACAGTCAGCTTGTTCCTGGGCCAACAGAGTCCCTTCTTTCTTCTTTAAGAGGACCGCCTGCACGCGGAATCTAGAACCCTCTCTCAGTCTTAATTTATGTGCATATTAATTATGCTGCATTGTAATTTCTACGTGGGATAGAGCATGCAAATGAGCAGTCTATGTTTTATGTAGGCTACAATCTCCCTCAGGAGGGTGAAATTTAAACCAGCACCCAGGCCTGTTCTCATGAAGCCTACCTAACATCTAATTTGAAGAAGCCTCATTTTAGAAATGTTGTGCAAACTGTGGGCCCTTCTTTGTGTCTTCCAGCTTCTTTCTTTATTCATCCCAAACTGTAAACATTAGATTTAGTTTAAGGTTACTTCATTTTATACCTGTCACTTAGAGTCAGAGGATTGGCTCTTTTATCATGGCAGCATGGATAATGACTTGGCATAAACAAACGTTTACCTAGACATCTACATGTAGACATTGCATAGACTTTTATTGTTTTAACATAAAGCATTTAGTACTTATAGTATTTACAGAAATCAAACGTTCTGCATTTTTACAATTTAATTTAAATAAGCTTGTGCCACACACACACAGACACACATTTTAGAACAATATATTATCTGTTCACGTGTTAATTGATTCAGAAACATTATATAGACCAATTAAGCTAATTATAACACTCTTGCACGTAAGACGCAACAGTAATATTATTCATTTCAGAATTCCGTACTATCGCTAATATTTGAATTAATAATTCTAAAATGTGTCGTTACCGTGTGATCTTTATACTGATAATCCTCAACAAATATAATTTTAAAAGATCATGCGTTAATATAGTTACATTTATAAATAGAAAATCATAGTCTCTATTTCCACATATATTCATTTGTATTATCTTACTAATAAAAATCAAATTGTATTTAAAAGTATAAATTGGTACAGTGCTTTAAAAAAATGTATTTATTAAATTTTTTTTCGGGAAGACACCTTGACCAGGTTCAAGACGGTCAAATATAAACTCTGTGGAGTTGTGGAGCTGTCGATGCCACAAGTGATGAACGATATAGCTGAATATTTCGTCAAAATCTCGATGATCTTTTTTTAAATCGTCAATATTTTAAGAAAATACTACAATATTTATTTTATTTAATATATGCTATAACATTACTGAAAATAGATTATTATGGCTGTAAGAAAGCGCTTGCCAAGAACAATGTCAGGAAGATTTTGTGCACTAACATTTACACTGTGTAACAAAATGTTGTATATTATAAGTTAATTTTAAAGTTAAAATTCATGTAGTAGGCTACAACTTTCGTTTAACGCAATGGCCTTACGCTATTAGTCGTTTAAAGTGAATATATTTGCTAGTCCACTAGAGTATAAACTATAAAGAAGCCTACAATGAAGAAGCCACTGTTTACTATGTTAAACTGCGCCATACAGGGAGCTGTGTGCTTCGTTTCAGATGCGTTCGTCTGGATGATAGAGGTTTGCCTCATCTAAGAAGCCTACTGTGCAAAAGTAGTTGCCATGCTGCGCCACACTGCTCTACACAGGCTACTGTTTTCGGAGCAAAGGGAAGGGGACGACATGGAGAAAGACAGAGACGCTCCATTCTCTTTTGTTAAACCTGCCACATAACCAAACCCTATATTTAACATGTAGTATAAATAATATTGTAGTACAGCATACGGACATCATATGCTTTAACAAGACTTTTTCTACCTAATTATTGTGTGTATTTTATATACATGGTCCAAAGTGACATTATTTACATTTAAGTCTTCTACTGTAATCTGAGATATAAACAGTGACGTTATTTACGAAATATTTCACGACTTCAGGCCCACAGATGAGAGCACCACGTGTTACGTCTCACTGTAAAAAGTAGAAATTCAAATGCAAAGTCGGTGACGACTTGAAATTCCATTAGGTTATAAACCGAAAATAAAAGTCTTCAAAAGACTATATGTAGCCTACTATCGGTGAACCGTGAAACTAAACATGGTTAAATGTTAACATAAATGTTTTTCATTATTGTAATCTAAGGTTGATTCAGTTATACTTGAATAAAACCATTTATACGTTTTAATTTTATTTTTTAATTTTATTTTTTATTATTTGACAAAATATTTTATATTATAGGATTAGACGAAATTGAAATGACTTGTTATAGGACTAACTTCAGCACTGTTTCACGGACAGCGACAGAAAGTTAGAGCGGCAAGCTTAGTCAGAAACTACTCCAGTAGAACAGAATAGAATAGATTTTATACATAAGCAAAGTCACAAGTAATCATACTATAGGAGTTTCTTGTTCCAGGTCAAGCGAAATAATTGAGCAGAATTATTTAGTCCTAACTGCCATCGGTGTGTTGAACAACAAAACTACACAACAAACAAATAAGAACAAATTATTAAATGGTGGAATCAGGTTAAGAGTATGGAACTATCTAAACTCAATTCTTCATTACATGTATAGCCCATATGTCTGGCTGTGGAGTTAAGCACGTTTTGTTAACGGCTGGGTTATTTTTTGTAGTCTGACCAGGTCCTCCTGATTCAATACACTTATTTTACCCACTATAAGAGAACCATGCTGATATTTCAGCCGCCTGTTGTTACACTCAATGAGAAAGATGATCAGCCCTGTTGCCCCCTGCATCTCTTTTTCCTCTTTCAGTGTTTTCCTTCATCCCATAAAAGAGAAGGATTGGACAAACAAGTCACCGAGTCAACTCTATTTCCTTCTTTTTTTAAGTCAGAAAGGGAATAGTCAAGGGTGGATGTTTTTCAACGACGTCCATTCATCCTCAATCTGCTGTTGGAGAATAATTACTCAAATTATTGTAAATATTATAGCACTATAATAGATGGGAGACGACAATTGAAGGTGCTGATAAGATTATCCCTCAAATTTCACCATAAGTATTTATCATAGAAGTAATGATTGATTTATTGCACTTTTGCAATAACAAAAGCAACAATTTGTTGCTTATGAAAAGGTAAGCTATGGCAGAAAAATATACATTTTATTGAAACAAAAAGCGACACACATAATATCGCAAAGTCTTGTCCCTCTGTTGAGATATATATATTTCTCTATATTGCTTTAAATAATGACCTCGGTAAAACAATCAAATACACACATACAACGACACCTACGTGGGCCAAGATAAAAGTTGGCACTGTTTCAGTGGTCAGATAATCTGGATTTACTTAAATAATTTCGTTAATTGCAAAATAAATTCGTTAACTCAATCTAAATAAACCAAATTCTTACAGGTAAACTGCCGTATTTGATATGATAAATTCATAATTGGCTACCGTAATGGCAGAGGTCACATTGACTGTTGGAATTTCTTTCACACAAGCTGCTCCTTTTCCACATTATAACAAGGGAATAATTTCACGACATCCGGTATGCGTTTAGGCACGTTTGATTAACATTTCATCAAATGAACACGACAAACATGGATTTATTTAATTTATATACACTGCAACAAATTCTAAATACGTAATCTGTTCGTAATACAATAAATATTGTGACCAATGTCTTATACAGCCTGCAAAAAATAAATACAAAATAAATAAATAGACTGTGCTTTATAATAGTTCCATTTAATGTACAATACATTTGACTCATTTAACTTGAAAATTAAACCATTTCGTACAATGTAGAGTAGGCTTATTGTGGTTTCAATGGTAGAAACTTAATAAACTCTCACAAACCAGTCAAGCAATTAATTCAGCAGTCGATCTGCCCAACGAATGGCTGCTGATGAGCAAGATGCTTCAACACTGTTTGAAATAAATGCTGAATTAAAGTCCCAGACTTTTTGGAACAAGCTACTTAAGCAAAAGGCTACAGCATAAGGTTCTATCACTGAAAGTAGTTCAGAATGGTAAACTATATTCCATTGCAGAATGAACACCTAAAATGTGTTACTGAGAACATAACTGGCGCCAGACTAAGAACAACGGTTTTAATCAGCTTCAAATAAATATTCTCTCATCATTTCAAGCCTAAATTACAGTGGCATAAAGTTGTGCATTTAATCTCGGAGTCGTCTGCAGCTTCACTCAAACCCATTTTGTAGTCAAAACGAATTTCCAGATAATTTGCATATGCAAATTAGTGTTAATTGCAAACCCTGTCAGGCGGTGCGTGGGAGATGTCAGAACGCCATTTTTGTTTTTCATTTAGACCAGGCTTAGGGATTTGTCATTGAGAAAACAGTTTTTACGGTTTCCAATAACCAGGAAAATTATTACTTGTTTATGTTCAAGTACAAATAGATGTGGATCAATTTAACCAGCCAGTGCCTATATGTTAGTGTTATCTTCCCTGAAAGGGAAAAAAAGCTTATTGATTAAAAATGTTCAGTTGAGAGTACTTATTCAAGGGAACATTTCCAAAATGGTATGAAAAATGGCCATTTATTTATTTTATTTTATGCATTTTTTTGCAATTAACCAGTACAAGAAGATGCGCACGCTCTTCTGCTGAGTACTTATAATCAGTTGGATTTATGGGAACAAAAGATGACATTTAAGTTGCTTATCAAGCACCGGGTTCTGAACCGACAAGCGTCCCTATTCAAAACCAGACCTTAAAAAGTACAGCCCGTGCGTCTACGTCAGCACGTACATCACCTCAAAAGAGATTTTTTATATAGTCTTTGTACACGTATTCTCTCTGATAAACACTCACACACACACTCCTTCAAACATTCACGTGTGTGGACTAACCTTACTTCCACCCTATCCTAATAAAACGATTATGTAATGTCTTCACTTCTAAACATATTTGAGAATGGAATTTTAGGCCACCTCTTAACGCTGAATTCACGTGACAAAAACTTACACCTGAGCTGTTAAGAATCAGCAGAACCACCCTTAGTCTATTGTTGCATACAAATGTGATGCACTTACAGATGGTTATCATTTGGAGGATAAAAACTGTACAGAAAATTATTGACTGGATAGCGGGATGGCTCCTGGGCCAAGGGACAGTGTGTTCCCCTGAACGTTTTACTGTAAGAGGCCAAATGTGAAAAGACCAATAGCTCAGCCCATGCAATACAATCCTTGTCATGAGTTGTACTGCACATAATCGCTTCGAGAGCCTTAGCACACTTTCGTGGCCGAAAATCGTGGTGCTGAGTTGGTCAAACGCCTTCTTAGAAAGCACGTGTTCTTACTAAGAATTAATCTCAGCAGCCTGACTCCTGGAGCGCACGGTGCAGTCTTTGAATATCAGTCATTTCGCCCTGGCAGCGTCTCAAGCACACAAGTGGGCACATAATAATGCGAATAATTAGTATTTAAAACGTCATTATAATATTTATACATATAGAAATATACTTAAATGTATATGTGCTTGACTCGCAGCCTATTTATAATTAGGCCTACTCACTGGGAGGAGAAACAAAATCTGCTTTACTTTCACTTGTCCTTCCATGTTCACCACCAGTCCTAAAGCCTGAGGTCTAAAAGTGACAAAGTGTTTATTTATAAGGATATCCTCCTAGTGATAAAAACGTGTTGGAGAATCCCTTGGGAAAAGACGGAGATGTGTTAAAGCAATGGACTAGTGGAAACATGTTGTTGGTCGATAATTGATAATAACCCTGGGACGTGCCATCACTGAGCAGTGTCTGATTCTCACAGCATCTCTGGAGGACACGATGCTTAGGCGCATTATCTCGAACTCATTATTTCTCGACGGGTTGCCTTTCATGAAGGGTTCGAGGCCTGTATGCCCCGGTGCCCTGGTAACTGCGGCGTTCGCGTGCTATCCAAATCTGGAGAAAGGACAACAAGCGATGGACATCGATGGAATTTGAGACAGAGAATACATTAAGAGTCTGAACTTGTAGAAAAGGGGACTCAGACGACTGACGAAAAAAACAAGAGCATGCAGCGGCCTCTGACAGAGTTGTCTATTTGGCAGTCGCGCCTCCTATTGAAGCAGTAATTTATTCAAAGGAGATTTTTATCCCCAGCGATTTGATTCTTATGATAATCAACCGACCAAGACCCTTTTCTGTCCCCTTGTCTGGGGTCTACTCTTGGTCCTGACGGTTAAAGCTGATTTGCACGGTTTCACCCTGCCGATTCAGTGGTCACATTCCTAGACACTTACAGAGAGAAAGCCAAAGACAAAGGGTTGCTGGGAGCGAGTGCACTTGATTTAGACTGTGGGTTAAAGTACAGTTTAAGAAGTCTCTAAGTCAAAGTGTTCTCGGTTCTTCTACAAAAGGCACTTATTTAACCACTGCACTCCTGAGGCTCAGATATAGAAACTCCATATGATGAATACAGCAAATATTCTTATTTGAGTGTATGAAACTAAATAAAACCATTGCATGTCAGCTATTCATTATAAATTTTACTACAGAGACACCTTAGCCTATAGTAGCCTATACTATAGGCCGATTATTTTTTAACAAAATAACGCAAATTAAAATGCTTCTTCTCAAGTTTAAAAAGCATTGCATTGCTAATTCAGGAGGGTGGGGACAAATTGTAACCGCAACGTGTCATAAGGGGAGGGCTTTAAATATGCTATATGTTTTTTTGCTTGCAGGTTTAGGCCCACAAGCGTTTATACGCGGAATGATAAGAGGGGGGACAACGAGCAGCTCATTTCACTCTCCGTAGGGGAGGAGAGGAGCATCTCTATGGGAAATATGGGTGAAAAGACTGCGTGCAGCCCGATACGGGGAAGCTGAATGGATGGGGCCACTGCAACGTCACGCGGAGCCGCAGCCATGAAGCGGAGGACCGAAGCGCTAGACAACATTCTGGAGTGCACGCAGCTGGCACGCGCACATTTATCATTGCGATCCGTCCTACAGATCGTCGATGCTAGTGGATAGGAGTGAGTATATTCTTATATTTCCGCCTGTTTTGTAAAATGCAGTCATAATACCACTGCGCGAATTCTGTAATGGTGTTTTTTAAGGATAAAGCGAGAATTGATAGAAATAACCTAAGTCCTAGAACGGGTTGCGCGTGTAGCGGTCCTTGTAGGGTTTGGCGCTCGAGACGCTGCTTTTAAGAGGTGATCAGGGTGCGTGCATCCTTCTTGGACGCAATTAACGGAAAATAGTCAATCGTATCATATAGTCATCTCATTTTTCATAGAAAGAAGCGAGTAGACGGTTTAAAGGTTATAGGAATTCATGATTCTCTTTCAAACTAAACTCATAAATCTGTTAATGGACCCCATAATCTAATTTGGTAAATTATAGGCAATTAAGAAGTCAGTGCTTTTTGGAATTTGTTTGCTTTGTAGTTAGGCTATTATTCACATCTCTTATCTATAAACGACATGCAGCGTCAAATGTTTTTATTTTATTATTATTATTTTTTATGAGAAATTAGAGTTACAGCAGTGAGCTCAATGTTTTAATTAAATGCTTTCAATCCAAATAATTATCAGTTTTGTGATAAATAGGTAGCCTAGTGCGGAAAAGCTCCTTTGACTGAATCTTCTTCTATCATTAAGCCACAGAATAAAACAAAAATATTTAATTCGCCTGATTCATTCAAACCACATGACGCGGGAAAACCTAACCTAATGTATATTTAATGAACAAGCTCTTTGCAGCAAATATAGCCTACTGAAGAATTGTTTTTTAAAAACCTTGGCCTGAATGACTGTAATTTGAATTGTATGGCGTTTATTGTGAAAGAGGCCTGTGCGCGTGACGTGTCTAATCTGATGGCCAGCTTTCAGATTTATCACAAGGCCAAATATCTGCTCTCCACGTGCCTCTTTCAAGCGCGTTTCTCTCTGTCGCTTGTAACGAACACTGAGACACGTTGTAATTTATTATACGTTCTGGTTTCATAGGTTTCTAAATTATAACACAGACATCATGCATTTAAGTAGGATGTGTATTATCTCCATGCCCTCACCGCACAACATCACAAAATATTAACAATATTGTGACAAACGACCCAAGGATGACTAACGTCCAACCTTATGGACTGTGCGACCATGTCACAAATCTCATCCCCTCTTTTGTATTAGACAGTATGTTCATTGATGCAGTAAGATATCAGCAGTCTGAAGTATGTGCAGAAAATTTTACATTTTGTGACACTTAAAAATGTACTATTAGGTTATAGGCTGTCGTGTTTTTAAAAAATCCCCATCACGGACGTTAAGGTTTGGTCTACCTCTCTGTTGCTCAGACAGGCTGTGTTATATCATCCCAAAAATTACTAGCTATATATCGCTGTAACACTCGATCGATAGTCTATTAAAGTAAAATAATAATAATAAGTTATCTTTTCTCAGGTTGTTCTCTCTTTGCTTCTTTCTCCCCATGCAGGAAGTCCTTTAGAAATAAAGAGATAGAGATAGAGAGAGAGAGAGAGAGAGAGAGAGAGAGAGAGAGAGATTTTACGAGAGGGACAAGTTACATAGCTACACATATAAAAATATACTTTTTTTTTTTTTTACTGTTATCGTATTATATGGTCTATACACACCCAGATAAGCTACACACCACACTCACACACAAGCACGGACCCATTCATTCAGTGTGTGAAGCAGAGAGCATTGGATTACGATCGAAAGAGCAGGACACCCAACGCTTTACTGTATACTTACTTCATTTTAGCCAAAGAAAATTTAGATTTGTATTTTTTTTTTTATCTCAGAGTTAAAATATTGCATCATCGATAGGAATAAAACGCACATAAAAAATAACGACCAGCTGACGACAAAAACTCGAATCATTCCAATTATTTTTAAAGCAATTTCTCTATAAATGTAGACCTATATGACAACATTTAGTGAAAGGTATACAAACTTTCTAAATAAGTTTCGTCCAAAAAGTTTTTAATGTAGACCTGTAGCCTAGTATTTTATTCGTATTTTTCTTTTTTTATTCTCACGTTCATATAGTTTTCAGTTACTTAAAACGGCTAATAAAATTGATTGCATTCTCCGTGTTGTCATTGTATGTATTGTAAGATAAAATGAAGGACGTCTCCTCTTTAGTTGCTTATATTCTTATTAGGCCTTATTATCATTAATATTTTGAACCAGTTGCATTTTATCTATCAATAAAAAATTAAGGACACATTAATGTTATTTATTCTGATAATAAGTGATCAATATATTTTTAAATCGTTTGAATGATTAAGATTATAGAGAGAGAGAGAGAGATTTTTTAGCCTAGTTATTCGCTTCACTAAATCACACAAAAACTAGATTGTTAGAGGACTAGATTTAAAGATAGGTTTATTAGTTTCAGTCAAGTCTAACATATTAGTTAATTAGTGTACCTTTCCGTTACATTTTGACATAATTTCTTTTTTCAGCACAAAAAACAGGAAACCTTAGAAGTGACCAAACATGTGACGTAAATGTATACAATGCGATTATCTCACCACCACCATCACAACAATAAAAAAAAACATGAATTAAATTAAAAATGTACAATATGACAAAAGAAAAGAAAAAAGAAAAATATATTATTACTAATATATTATTATTATTATTATTATTATTATTATTATTATATTCATCATCATTATTATTATAGTATTGAATTCATAATATTTAATTTTGAAGCTTCTGTTTTGGCTTATAGCATGCATGTGTCTGCCTGTTCATTTATAGGGAAATATTCTAGCAATCTGATTTACAGTCAACAAGGTTTGTTGGCTGAGGATGTTTAGTCCGGTTAACAATGTTCTGGTGCTGTTAGTAAAATAATTAGATGATGAGCTGTGTGTAGAGTAAATAAAAGTGTTTGAACTCGCCCCGGTGTCGCCATTTTCACTAGGCTTGAAAGGCTGTAATAAGTGATGACACACACTCTCCCCTCTCTCTCTCTCTCTCTCGCTCTCTCTATCTCTTCTCTTTGATTACAACACCTCTGAGAGTGTATTGGGAGGGGCTCCTCTCACACAAAAGCTTTTAATTGGACTAGCTCCTCTTTTATTTGCATAAAATCAGATTGACTGAGTATCCTGAGAAAGAGAGAGTCTGAGAGAGACCTCATGATTCTGCCACTTAGCCCTGAAAGAAAGGCTTTTAAAACGCAAACAACAGGGACTCCAGGGTAAATTTGCGGAAAACTAAAACAACCAGTGTTACTATTCTTTTTGCTTTTTTCTGTCAGCACAGTCAGGGTCTTATTTCCCATTTAAAAATAAATCCCAGCCTTTGCGGGATGCGTTTGAAGCCATCTCTCACCCAGGGAGAATGATCAGCCTGCAGAGTAAGACAGAGACAATAAGCAGTGACTGAACCCCTTACATCTCTAAAACCAGTTCAGACTGGTGAACTCATAGCCAAGTTTATACTAGCGAGTTTTAATCAATCAGCTTTAAAAGGATATATCTGTGAAATAATTAGTATTCTAAAAGCAAGACACTCCTTGCACAGTCAGGATCATTAAAGAATGACATGTTAAACACATCAGCTTTAATTAACACTAGTGTTCAATACTAAATACAGTTGACTTCAATCCAGTTCTAATAACAATATTAATTAAAAAAATCTTCCCTTTGCAGGTCCCAGTTCAACCCCAGTTGGGTTTTTCATATGGTGGAAGAGGACGGGTGGCCGGAGGGGTTGGCTGTTATCTTTGGTTATCTAGCTGTATGAGTGTTATTCATTCTTCATAAAGCTAGATAACCGAAAGTAACAAGAATCCCATTACACACCTGAAAGGCATCACCCTACCTTGAGATCTGTACTCCTCCCCTCTCCTCTTCTCTTTCCCTTCCTAAGTCTCCTTCTCTCTCCTCCTCAATCTCTGCATCTTATTGCAAGATCAAGCTACAAAATGGCCTCCATCACTACTGACAGAGAAGGTAAGCAGCATCTTTTTCTTACATGGTTATTTTTCATGTGACAAACAAGCAATGATTGTACCCCCTTCTCATATAAAGTATTATGCAGCAGCATCTTTCCTCATAATGCCCTTGTCACTACCCTCCTTATAATTCATGTAGAAATAGTGCTTCCACTCTGGGATAGGGCTATTGCTATTGTAAAAGGTGAATTAAACCTAGAACTAAAGGAATATGCAAGTACAAAACAGCTAACCTTCTTTTTTTTTGAGAAGCATGTTATGGAGCTTTTTCATATTTGTCAAACTTATTCAGTCTTATGTGCATGAAAAATAAAAGCAAACAAATAAGAGCACATGTGAAATTTTCTAACTTAACTGCAATGTCTTTTGATGTAAAATGCATTATTCAGGGACTAAATTTGGCATTAGAGAAATAAATGGTGTGTTCAATTCATAGACCTGTTGTAAACAAGGAAACATTAATAGGCAAAAAGAAATAAGACAAAATAAGACAAAAAAAAAACACATTCACGCCAGTAGGCAACAACTTTCATTACAAATAATGCATAGAATGAAAGTAATGCTGAACAAATATCAGCAGGATGCACTGATTAAATTTAGTTTTTTTTTTGTAGGAACGTGAATGTGAAACAGGATGTTTTCCAATATGCAAGAACTGTGTGTTTTGTATGTATAAAACATAGTTTACGTGGACATGCAGGGCAGTGGTATGTTGATCAAACATGATCACATTTAATCTGTAAGCTGCTAGTCTCAGAGCACAAAGCAGCAGGCCAAGGCTTAACACAAGGGTCACATGACGATCACCCTCGGGTGCCTGTTGTCCGGTACTTTCCGCAGTATTAGTCTGCAGCGAACACTCAAAGCTCATTCATTCGTTACCTTTGTTCAACAAGGTTGGTGATTTGAGACCACATTTTCTTTTTCAATACCAACCCGGACTCACTCAATTCAACTCATGCATCAGAATAATTAATGGGCTAAAGCGTTCCCACACAAATTTGGCTGCCATTCTAAGCTTCAGATGAATTCGGATCTTGAGCCAGTGCTGAGAAACAAACGACAATTGTCTGAACTCGAATTTGTTAAGTTTGTGCTGAGAGGTTCTTGATTGGATGTGACAGCTGGCTGAGTTATGAATAGGGCTGGGATGGAGCCAGCTCCGGGATGGCTACTTTCTAAAAGTGGCAAAGCTTGTTGGGATGGTCCTGCATACAGGTCTTTGGGTTCAGCAGCTGAACCTGAACAGTCTTGGGGCATTAGGAGGCCAATTCTTTAGTTCCCTTGTGCTCAGTGGATGGACATCAGCCACCAGATCATCGCACCTTTAAACATGTTAAATTAGATTTAAAGGATCTCATCTGGAATTAACAGATCACAGAGGATTCAAACTTCTAGTTTAGTAATGCTTATCAGTAACAGGTGCATTTTAGATGTTGAAAATGAAATCTATGTGGTGCGAGGCATTATTATTCTACCTGCTTCACTGCTGTAGCCACAGACAGTGCTGATGCTTTGATGGTGCAGGGATTAAACTTTACATTCCCAGAGCAAAACACAAATAGAGTTTGAATGTTTGTTTGATTAGGGTTGGAGTTAAACTTGGCAGTAAAGTTGATCTCGCGAGCCAGATTTGAGGATCACTGGACTAGATCATGTCCTCCAATGATAAAATGTTTCGGACTGGTTTCTACTGAACAGATTTATTAAAACCACTGACAAAAGCTGCCATTTGTGTAGGATTGTTGCCTTTCATTCACTAATGGCAGCTTTCAAACTGGTGGTGAAGCAGCCCTTAATGAATAATGAATTCTCAAATGTATCCACCACAAATAAATAACCATCAAAACATTTGATAGAAAGCCTTGGTAGGTTTTCTAGAGCTAATCGGAATTAAATTAATTACTTAATACTTCTAAAACAATAATTTGGGACAATTATTTATAACTACCCATTTTTGAGTAATAGTTTTAAAAGAATAAAAAAATAATATCTGTATTTCTCACCTCACACTTATAGTTTTGATTAGAATACGGTAGGCCTACATCACATCCAGTCTGGGGGTCGCATATGGTCTAGTCACAAAAGTATTTCACAAATATTTCAACACAACCAAAGCTCAAATCAGATCAGAAGATTCTAGATTCCCATATGGTCAGAACTTCACACAGCTCCAACGCACAGCTCTCCATTGGACTTCCAGTCTATTGTTTGTCAGAGATTGTGAAAAGGCAGCTTTAGAGTTTTTGGTATAATTCCAAAACTATGTTAAACTTTTGCAATAACGTGCGGCAGACTCTCCATTTTTTTTGTCCTCATTTTGCCTGCTTTCGTGGAATTAATTCATCATAAAAAAGACCTAAACTGCAATTTCTATACTGCACTTTCCTGTATGTAGCAGATCTTATCAGTCATCATTGTCTTGATTTGGCTTGATTTGCATCACTTGGTCATCATCCGTTTCTTTTGTTGACTCCTTTACACCAGCTTAGCAGTGAAACTTCTATCTTGGTGTAGTTACAATAAGCGCTAAACCACATTCAATTACAAAATGTCCTTAAAAGTGGAATGAAAGAAAGATCTTAGAGTACATTCCATAGGTTTATGTTAATAAAATTGATGTGATGCTTCTCTGTAACTTACTTGAATGGTTAGCATATCTTGACTGTTTAGTGTGAAGGTAGCATTAAAAGTTGGACACGGCAAGGTGTGTGAGAATTAATGAATGCCATTGCTGCTGGTTTCTAATCAAACTCAGAATGGTCTCCTCTCACTTTGTCTGGGGAACAGGGAACAGAGGAACACAAAGAAAAAGCACAAATGTCAGTTTTCTTGCACTTAGCATTTCAAACTTCAAGTGTCAACTAGAAAACCAGGCATTGTGCCCTTATCTTAACCACCCTCCTCCCTTCTCCCGTCAACTGTACTGTCAATAGAGCCAGTGCACTTGTCACAGAGACAATGGATTCCTTTACCAACCTTTTGAAAGTGTCCTAGTCACATTAGCCAGGCTGCTTTTGCTGAGCGCCGCTCTGATTCCTGCCCCCGGCAATGCTTCGCTTTCTTTGGACGGAACTCACCAACCGAGCCCCAAAATGGCTGCACGGTTGGAGAGGAAACTGAGGAATAGACGCTGTTCTCTCTGACCCCCTCCCGCCTTGACGTCGCCCCAAAGAACTGTGAATTTCCTTTAGGCTGCTAGAGAAGTCAGTGGGCCCACACACACAAAGGGGACTCAGCAGTAACAGTTGTAGCCAAACGCTGTCCTGACTATGAAAGGCTGATTCATCACACATGCTGTATGGCGACTAGAAGACCACACCGTTCTCATTTAGACATTCAAATTTAGTCTAAAGGAATGAGTGGATAATAGCACAATGGGTTCGTGTTTAGACCGTGTCTGTTAGTTGAATAATAATATTGAAGCTACTATATGTATTATTTTCACTCGAGGATTTAAGAAATGTGTTATTGGAGGAGCAGTTAAAGAAAACAAATATTCAGATGTTGTAAAATAATACATCTGCTTGATTGTCCAATTTTAATAGGCCATTCTGTTGAAAGCTTGGCACTCGCTCTGGTGAAATGCCTTTTTTTCCCCACTGAAGCATCATTTGGATGGCTTTTCACATGCTGTCCACTCTCTGCCACATTGTCCTGCGCTCTCTTCAACACACCTACATGTCCACTGAAAGCACGCGGTCCTATTGTTACCTCAGCTGTTAATGTCAGAGGCTTGACAATGGTTCCTATTTGCAGCATTTGCATAAGGCACTTTTCCAGCAAGCATTTGGAGTGGTCTTGAGAGAGGGTCCACTTTATCCAGCCACAGCAAAAAAATGTCAAGTGCCAATTAGGGAAGGTTTGCTGCCTTTCAGCAGAACCCCACCCCTCCAATCCCTCTTTATTTACCCCTCAGCCAACTCTCTCACACTCCGGCCCAGCTAACGGCACCTTAAAACAAAGACCATTTCAACCTCAGTTACCTCAGAGGGAAGTAAACTGCTCTATGTAAAGACTAACCCACCATGCTGAATTGTTTCCCCTTGTGAGGCCGTCCGTCAGACAATAAAGACTCCCACAGCTTCCAAGATGATTAACGGAGAATCAATATTTAATAATAGAATACAATACATTTTCTCACACACACACACACACACATATATTTATATATATATATATAAACATAAACTGTATCTATTTATTCAATACAAATGTATAAAATCTAATATTAAAAAGTAAAAGTGGTAAAATTGTTTTTGTCTGGTGGGCAAGAAATTTACTTTTCCACCCTGATTCAAGTTTCATCCCTCATCCCAATGAATTTTTAGTGTTGTCTAGAACATTCCCTGTGTTGTATATGACTTTCAATTCCATTATACTTACAAAAGGTCCTACAGAAAACAGTCAACATGTGTACTTTCAGAGAAACATTAGAACTATGACATGGATCAGTAGCTACAGTACAGATATTGTGAGCTTTTCAATACTCAAATAAGTTGTGTGCACAATAACATACTGTGAAGAAAGTGTGTTACAATCTTAAATGGCCATTTTTGTGCTCTTTGGGACACCGTTGTTCCTCCACATGGCATTTAGTTCTGTTAGCCGCCTCCTGCCATCCAAAAGGATTTATCTTTCACTCTCGGTCTCTTTCATTCAATATCTCTGTGTAGATTTTTTCCCAGCCTTGATTCTCAGATGGTTGGGTCTGATTTGCATGCATTTGCATAATGAAAGTCATTTGCATGCTCAGGGCAGACTTTACCATGAGAACAAACATGAAAAGGTGTGCGCGTGCGCGTGCATGTGCAATCTTGCTTATGCCCTCACATGCTGATGCATTTATGCCCTTCTTCCTTCATCTTTCCGTTTTCACTCTCAGACAGACCACACATCCTTGATGCCAGGGAAAGGAAAGAGTGAAGAAGCAGGGCAGGTCGGTTGTGTGACTGCCGTCCTGCTGGCGTTGCTGCTCCCCTCCCCTTCGCTGCTCGCCTGCCCCCTTCCTCCCATCACGAGATGCAGTTTGCACAAAGCCACCATCTTAGAGCATGCGGGCATTAAATGGAAGTGGAAAATAAGCAGGTATGACCCACCAGGGGGAAGTTGTGGCCTAATGGTTAGAGGGTTGGACTCCCAATCGAAGGGTTGTGGGTTCTAGTCTCGGGCCGGACGGAATTGTGGGTGGGGGGAGTGCATGTACAGTTCTCTCTCCACCTTCAATACCATGACTTAGGTGCCCTTGAGCAAGGCATCGAACCCCCAACTGCTCCCCGGGCGCCGCAGCATAAAATGGCTGCCCACTGCTCCGGGTGTGTGCTCACAGTGTGTGTGTGTGTGCTCACTGCTCTGTGTGTGTGCATTTCGGATGGGTTAAATGCAGAGCACAAATTCTGAGTATGGGTCACCATACTTGGCTGAATGTCACTTCACTTACATCACTCTCCTCACGTCTCACACCCTCCTCTCTTCTATTCCACACACAGACCCCTCTCGCTCCCCCTGCTCGAAGGCACTGTTCATTACAGCAGATGTGTTTGTTAATTGTGAATATCACACGTCCTGGTTGTGATAGGCGCTGAAGGGGGCGGGGAGATGTTTTGTAGTCATTTGCATTAAATCATTCCCCTGTACAATGGCTGAGGCAGAGCTGCATCTGCGGGCATCAACGGTGAATAGATCGCCATCAGGGATTCTGCTGCCCCGTCGTTGTTCCATGCCAGCCATGGAGATGGCGTGCTGCCATTATTGAGAAGAACAGCAAGACTTCCCTCCTGCTTTCAGCTGTAGGGTCATCGTGAAATTAGCTTTCCCATGAGAGAGGAGTTTAAATGAGTAAAATGGATCGCCAATTTTAGTCTTACATAACTATAGAAACCACAAGCTAATATCTTGGATTATTTAGCATATATTTGAAGACAAATTCATGGGAAAACATGCTAAGAGAGAGCAAGAGTAGGAGCAGAGAGTGTGACAGAGAGGTCTCAATGAGGACGGGCACCTTTTGTACGTCTTGGTTTCTAAGAGTCATGGGCCAACAAGTCCAGTATTGTTCTCTATGGTGAGCTTGCTGTGGCACACTGTTATTAAGGCCAGGAAGCTATAAGTTTAAAAACCGCTTAACCAAAACACCCATTAGAGCCGACTGTGCCTGATGAAGTGAGGTAGCAAAGTAAACAATACAGGCCATTGTCCTTCATTCTCTCAGAGGGCTGCCTTTGTTGAAGTCCCTGCTAAATACCCTGAGCAAGAAGATACAGTGGAGTACTAGTGTATGTTTAGAGATTTTTGTGGTATCTCAGTTGAAGAGAAGCATGTTAGCTGTATACACTGGTGCCACAAATGCCAACACAGTATACAATGTGGTAAGGAGATGGTGTTACATGGCAATACTCTGGTACCATGGTATTTACTTGGTATCTTCATGATATGACACCATAAAAGTACCAAGATACATGTTCAAAAACAAATTATAATAGTTTTTTTGTAAGAGTAGCACTGATTTTTACCAACATAAAGAAGCACTATAAAATATCAGAAACTATGTTTTGTTCAAAAATATACTACTGCTCAAACGTTTGGGGTGGCAAGATTTTTTTAATATTTTTGAAAGTCTGCATCACCAAGGCTGCATTTATTTGAAAATGCAGTAAAAAAATACTTTAAAAACTGTAATATTTTGATTATTATTATTGTAATATTTTACAGTGTAATTTATTCCTGTGACGGTTGAATTTTTAGCAGCCATTATTTCAGTCTTCACTGTCACGTGATCCTTCAGAAATCAGTCTAATGTGCTGATTTGGTGCTCAAGAAACATCTCTTCCTACTATTACTGTTGGAAACAGTTGTGACACTGCATATTCTTGTGGTAATTGTGTTACATATTGTTCAGGATTCTTTGATGAGAAAAAAAAATTCAAAAGAACAGCAGTGAATTAGAACTCTTTTGTAATACTATAAAAAAATCCTTCCTGTCACTTTTGATAAATGTAATGAATTCTTGCTAAATAAAAGTATTCATATCTTGAAAAAAAAAATAATTCTGACCCCAAACAGTAGTGCATAACTAGCGCAACCACTAGAAAAGAATGTCAATGTAAGCAAATCTTGCAAAACTTGCAGGACAGTAACACAAAGAGTTTTCCCCACAAACGTGATTGCACATTAACTGCCTCATCGCTAAATGACTGCAACAATGAAACTATTTACTTTTTATCACATTAAAAATTACCTTTGAATCATTAGGATTAAATTGTGCATGGGTGATAAAACTCTTAATGCAGGTAGCACAGAATTACAAGATTGCAGTCACACTGGGTCTACAATCACGCCATTGTTTTCAGTAATCTAAGTGCGCCGCAGTAAACAGGTGGCAAACCGGGGGAAGAGTGGCTGAGAGGGAACGGCACAGTAAATTATGCACAGTAAAAACAAAGCCAAAGCACATCAGATAAAAAGGAGCAAAGAATCTGCAGCAGCTTGCGTCTGGGAGCGTGCGAGGTGGCTGGGGTTTGGGCAAAGGGGCAGACACCCGTCTGCACACACACACACACACACACACACACACACACCCATAAACACAAGGCTCTCCTCTTCTGAGCAGCTGCTCTTGCCTTTCCATGCAGGCACAAGCCTTGGGAACCACCACGACGAGGCTCCCCCAAAAAATGGGCACCGGGGGCCCCCAAAGTCTGAGACTGTCTGCCCCCCCCCCATGTCTCTCTTTCTCCCCCTCTTGATGATGATGCTGGGTGCCTGGGAAGGACTCGGAGTTCATGGTCAGACTGCCTATTGAGCTGACAGGCTGACTGTTTGCTCAATTCAGTCTTCTATTCAGCCAGGACAGGAGGAGGGAGACCAAGACACAGTAACACTCAATGAGTATTCATTTAGGGAAGACAACCGGAGGGAGAAAGGGAAATCACGAAAGAAACAATGAAAGAGAAGCAGAGAGGGAAATACATTTTTTTTGGGACGGTGAGCATCATACACAAACCTCCACCCAGTTTTCAGACAATGAAAGTGAAGGATAGAGTCATTGCTACTCCATAAATATGAGCAAATTTGGATGTTTGATCAGCTCTTGTGTCCTTAATCACCTGCACGCCTCGAGTTGCTTGTTTAAGCCACGTGGAGCGATTAAACTCAGGAGTTCTCCGGGTTTAGGTTGTGTCACATGCCTCCTCTTTGCCTCAGTTCCACATTGTACCAAGAGCACAGGCACCGTCAACTTCGGCCTCAATCTCTCAACCTGGCACTCGCTACGGCCTGCATGAGCCACAGCCGTCTGAGGTGTTCATTGGCTGCGACCTTCTTAAAGAATCCTATAAAATAGAAAATCCAATAGCAGAACACCTTACAATACAAAAGACAGTCCTGATGATGAGATAAACTGACAGTCTTCATTAAACAAATGTAAATTCTGTTTCAAATTATAAAAAATATTACTTCACTAAACACATTTCTCATTTCTTTTGTGTCTTTTCAGGTTTTTATAGTCAAGTCGAATAAAGTGACATCCATTAAATGGAGGATCGGAGCTGAAACGGGCTGATGGAGTCAAACGGGTCTTTACAATGCATGTGCCCCAACATCAGATAAAAGACAGCACTTTAATTGTTCTACATTATTTCAGTCTTGGCATTTTTGATGCAGTTATACGGCTGTAGGTTGCGAGTCAAGTGTGTGTGTGTGTGTGTGTGTGTGTGTGTGTGAGTGTGTGTGGAAGATGAAATACATTCTTTATACGGGTCTGAGTCAAAGTACTCAACAAATTGTGTATTTGTACAAATGCGCACATTGGGGATTCTCCAAGTAAAAAGTTTTTATTCGGGTAGTTCTATAGTGAATTTAATGAGGGTTTTCTAGGAAATGTCATTTCAAAGGCCAATCTTTTAGATACTTAAAGAGTTTAACAATCTCAGATCTAGTTTGTCTTGGTACAATCTTTAGCATAATGCACTTTATAACACACAAACTGATTTTTTTTTAGTTTAGTACTTTTCAATATAAAAAAAGAAAATTGTAGTGGCCTATGTTCATTCCCTTACCTATCTAATAACCAATTACTAATTAAATCTAACACGAATGATTAAAAAAATGGTGTGTGAGGCTCTGTAGATTCTGCATGTATGATTGTGAGACCCACTGCAGCGGTGAACGATACTGCACTCTGATTGGACAGCTCAGTGTGTTGTGCATCACACACTTGTTGGACAGAGAGCTGTTGTCTTTAATTTCTATGCAATTGTGTTGGGCCTGTAATCACCTGGAAGAGAAGGCAGATCAGAGCAGCTATTTATGACAGCAGGTTAAACTTGTTTTAAGGTGAAAGGAATATTTAGCAGAATATATATGAATATTTCATTTCTGCTAAAACTGGTTTCAACAGCAAACGGCGAAGTCATTGAATACTGAAAAGCAGCTTCATCTAGCCTTTTTTTTTATAGAAACAAATTTAAGGGGTATTAAATGCTCTATAAATGTCTCTCTGTATTTTGTGTTACAATCAATCATGGCTGAAAAGAATATTCAGTTCAATATGCAAGTGTTTTACAAATGTATTTCAATTTGAAGAGAATTGTGCAATCTATTTTATAATTATTTTTCTTAAAATATTTTAATCACATGTGCAGCATTATCCTTTCAGTAAAACTGAGATAATCTGTTTTTAGTTTTTTTGTTTTCTTGCAAAATTTGACAAATCAAGTGACTGTGAAGACAATGAATTGATGAAATGGGGCCTTTTAAATGCAATTGTAGTTTTTTTCTGTGATTTTCAGCTAGTCATAGTCCACTAATGATAACAATAATAACTGAAATCATATTTTCTTTTAAATTGTAATGCTATAGTTCTATTCAACATCTAACTGTAGGTTTTTCATTCCACATTCAGTGTGTATTTTTGTTTTCTTATCTTTTGTATTTCCGCATGTGCCTTCTAACAATGTCCTGAATATTAATAAAAGTTTACTTTGAAAATAAACTTGTGCTGTTATCGTTAATATTTTTAAGAACAAATTTCATACATATTGGATTAAATTCAAGAATCCTAAAGGCACCACATCAGATTTAGCATGAAACGTAAACTCATTCTAAGATGGTGGGATCATATATAAGACTTGTTCTGTGTAAGCAATGAAGCACATACAGTTTAGTGTATTAGTGTCTAGTCCATCAACAATATCTTGGCTGCTCAGATCTGTGTGGCTATGTGCCAGGAGACAAGGTGCATTAGTTTACTGTAGGCCATAATGCTGCTGATCCGCCACGCACTTTGGTGAGACCCTGAGACGGTGCCTGAATTTTAACCAGTCAATTAAAAAACCAAAAATTAAGCTTATTCAGTTTTGGCATATAAGGCTAGGTCAACGAGATTCTAGACATACCAATTATTTTTGGAGTTTTAAAAAAAGAATATTAGTTACTATTAGTTAATAAGTTAATATTAGTAAGAGTGCAAAATATGACAAAATGGCATCACAGAATGAATGAGACAGCATGTTGCAAATGGCCGTCTCTGTACTTTGTGGGCTGCAAAGAGAACATAGCACAACAGAGAAAAATATCTTCTTATACAACACTGCTGCCATTTCAATACTGAATAAATCAGGTCAGTAAATGAACAGACAGAGAATCTGTGAGTGACCATCAGAAACATGTGGCGTGCAACGTCGTCCATTCTACCCTGTTGATCTATGACTAAACAGTCAGTGCCTTGTAAGAAAACTGGCTTCAGACAGGCTTACAAGTGACCAGAACTTCATACATTTAACAAGGATAATTTTGTTATACTTAATTAAAGATTCAATTATAAAAAATGACTTTTCTCTCTCGCTCTCTAAATATAATAATTTTATATATATATATATATTACATTTATGCATTTAGCATATGCTTTTATCCAAAGTGACTTACAGTGCATTCAGGCTATCAATTTTTACCTATCATGTGCTGTGTTCTCGGGTAATCAACCCCCCAACCTTGCGCTAGCTTGTCTGCTAACGCAACGCTCTACCAGTGCTATTGTGCCTAGGATTTTGGTACTGTTTTGGGATATTATATATATATATATATATATATATAGTTATATGGTACAAAATTTTATATAATTAAATATACAATTAATAATAAAATTACAATAATTTATATGAATTATTTAACAATTTTAACTGATACCATTTACTCAGACTGCTGAACTATATGTGACCCTGGACCACAAAACCAGTCATAAGGGTCAATTTCTCGAAATTTAGATTTATACATCATCTGAAAGCTGAATAAATAAGCTTTCCTTTGATGTATGGTTTGTTAGGACAGGACAAGACACAACTATTTGAATAGCTGGAATCTGATGGTGCAAAAAAAATCAAAATATTGAGAAAATCACCCTTAAAGTTGTCCAAATGAAGTTCTTAGCAATGCACATTACTGAAAATTAGGTAAAATCATATAAAAAACTATGAAGATACTTATGTAAGAACATAATCCTAACGCTATAGCTAAGTATTATATATGTAAATGCCCAAAGATTCCAAATACTGGCAGTACTGTATATAAAATATAGATTATAAAAAAATAGGACATTGCATTAATGTTTTATTATCCACAATTAAACATTAAAAGTATTTTCAAATAATTATAAACAAGTAAAGTTTTAATAAGGCTGTAATGTGAAGAACAGACACATCGTATTTTAGGTGTAACTAAACAATTTGGACATTGTGATGAAAGCTGGGAAAACGGAGTCCATATATATATATATATTTATTTATTTATTTATCAAGCAGTACTTATATCCTCATAAATCACCATTTCATTGTGTTTCTGACAGCTCTACTCCAGTCCTGAGCTGTGTCTGACTCGTTGTGTGCCTGCAAATCCTGCTCAAGCTGCTAAAAACACTTTACTAAAACAAAATCAAGTAAATACAAGATGGAGGATGTGGGAAAGGAATTCGAACCCTGGAGTGAACAGTCCCAGAGGGCGTGTGCAGCAGGGACGAAGTCACCGTAGCCCACCGTGCTGGTGTGAATGACGAGGGACCGGAGAGAGGAGTCAATGCAGACAACACAACAATGAGAGTTTAAGGGTGAGAAGGAGAGGAACAAGAGAACAGACCTGAGGTCAAGTTCAAGGCCATTCTCACTGTCTGGTGATGTAAATCAGGTTTAACACACACACACACACACACACACACACAGACAAATTCACACTTTTCCCAGCCCACACAGCGTTCCCTCAGTACAGTCTCTGCAATGAGCTTACTGTATGTTTGTGCAACTATTATTTTGCAGATTTAATAGGCTGTTTACATGAGAGCTAATTTCTGCCTAAAAAAAAAATTGTGTCTTTATTTCCCAATTATGAATTGATATTGTGCATTGTGAAATTACATTATCAGCTAAACAAAATAAATGTACATTATCATTTTTTTTTGTTTCACTCTGAGGTGGAGTTTTATCAAATGCATCATAGCCAAAAGTGATATTTTATTAGCGTTTTCAGGCTACATTTTTTATTTGTAAAATTCATCAACACGGATATTAACACAATTAAAATACTACGTTGTTCAATAATGAATGAGAATTATATGAATTTAAACTCCAGCATCTAGAAATGTTGACCTAAACATTCCATAGGACCAGATGTTTTGCTCCTTTTTCTTCTTTTAGTCTTTTAATGAAACATGTCTTTACAATTCAAATTCTTTTGTCTACCTTACAATCTTAAAAATAACGGTTCTTTATTGGCATCTGTGGTTCCATGAAGAACCTTGCACAAAATATTTTTTTAATAGAGGAAAAAGGTTCTTTATTTTTTTTAAAAAGCCCCTCACACTAAGAATAAAAAAAATATGTATTTTATGAACTATTCACTAAAGGTTATTTTGGGAACCAAAACATTCACCATACGAGACATAAGGAATAATGTCTCAGATGGTGAATTTCCAGCACATTCTCCACAACATACACACAAAGACGAACCACATTCTACATTAATGAGTCGAAACGGCTGTCACTAGCTGATAAACTGTCAGATGGATGCCTGTTAATTTGTTGAAACAATAGAAAGCTAGCTGCACAGATTCACTGATAAATATCAGTACTTATTTACAGATACAATGTTAAGTCGTAACTGCAGACGAATTATAAAAAATATTTTTTTCCCTACAGTATAGAATTTGGTATATGATTATGTGCTAATAGACAGGACCACACGCGCGCGCACATACACACACAGTGGTACAGTCTCTCTCACACCTAGAGAATGTGCACAGCGTCCCAGTGCTGTTCCACAGCTGCTGCGAGTCGGCTTTGTGCCATGCTCCATCTCACTCTCTCCCTCAGTCTTCTCTCGCTAGCTTTCATGCTGCCTCCTGGTTGCCGTAGCAACTGATGGCACTGACTCAGAAAGGAAAGAGGTCTGCAGCAGAGAACAACACTTGTGAGCACACACAGACACAGAACACAAATATATGCCAACGCACAAACAAACACACGCAGTCATGGGAAAATACACTTGCACTGCTTGCAGGCACACGCGCACACACATTCATATTCATATATATATATCAACATGAATGTGTATGTATATATATATATATATATATATATATATATATATATATATATATATATATATATATATATATATATATATATATATATATATATATATATATATATATATATATATATATATATATATATATATATATATATACACACACATACATACACATACACATACATACATACATACATATATAAGCCCTAAATGAAATGAATAAAATGAACTGAGTGTTTCAGACATATATTTCAGAAATATTATTCCCATTTTAAATAATCGTTTTCTATTTATAATTTTAATGTAATTTATTCCTGTGACTGCAAACCTGAATTTTCAGCAGTCATTATTCCAGTCACATGATCCTTCAGAAATCATTATGAATCAAATATGCCAATTTGGAGCACAATAAACATTTATTATTATTAATGTTGAAAGCAATTTTGCTGCTAATATTTGTGTGTATTAATTATATTTCATGATTAGTAAAGTATTTATTTGAAATCTAAATCTTTTGTCACATTATAAATGCCTTTTGATCGATTTAAGGCATACTTGCAAAAAGTATTGATTTCTTGAGAAAAAATTAATAAATCTCACTGACTACAAACTTTTCAATGGTAGTATAAGGTGAAAAATAATCAGTCATACTGAACTAAACATTTTACCATTCAAATTAAATGATATGAATTACATTTTTAGGCACTGGTCATTTGGTTTATGACAAAATACCAAGGTCATATACAAACCCTGCAGTTGACACTAAAGCAATGTTTTGCTATATTTAAAGGCCAAGGAACATCCTACTCAGACCAAACCAGCCCCCCATGGATAAAACTTTAAAGTAATTTTTCCTAAAAACATTCAAGACTCAATATCCATTGACCACCTGCAATATCTTCAAAGACCCCTGGCCAAGAGCAATGAACGGCATATTTTTCCTACGACTGCCTACCTCTCCAGCAATTTTACACTGGCAATTCACTGCAACCACAATGAGAAGCTACAACCATAATCCTTTCGGAACCTGAATTAAACCAAATCCTGCTGGTTAAACAGTGACCAATCAAACTCAACTATGATTAATAAAACAGGGTAAAACAAATAAACAAACAAAAATGTAGTTTTTAAGTTTAGCATAGAACTTCTAATACCAAAACAAAATGATCTTTAATTCCAGGTGTTTGAGAAGGAGTTCAACTCCATAACAGGAGGTGACAGAACAAATCAAGGTCTTAAAGGTACAATTTGTAAGATATTTGCAGTAAAATATCCAAAAAACAATAGGCTAGTGTTATATATTTTGTCCAGCTGATTACAAACAATATCTCTAATGTTTTCAACTACTTGTAAATCATGAAAAAATTCCCAATCTAAACAGTGACACGGGGCAGTGCAGTCGTTACATTATTTACCCTTTGTTCCCGCCTTTACTGACGTAGAAACCACGTGACAACAGTGTTGTGGACAAATGGAAGTAGCTTCGCGACAAACTTCAACTAGAAAGAGACGCCGATCTTGCTTGTGTTTTACTCAAAATGTGAGTTGTTTTGATTCGTATCTTTACAGGAAACGTATGCTATTATAACGATCAACAATATTAGTATTTTGGGGCATACACACCAAACACGGGGCATCGCTTCTCTAGACCCGCGCGAGGACACGTCTGATCGCGTCTTTGCATTGACTTTGTATATAATCTACTCACGCAAATCGTTGAACTCGCGTTAAATCCATGATTTATCTTTCTGTCTGATTGATGGCCGTCAGCGGTTGGGTAGAAGAGAACAAATCCAATCACTCCATGCTCCTTCTTAGCATCATCATACCATGCAATTGTTATTGTTTTGGTAGTGCACCATCTAGTGGCAGGTCTTACAACCTGTACCTTTAAGTAACACTTTTTTTGCCAATAAACAGACAAGTGTTTAAAGGCATAGATCATCCAAAAATGACAATTCTATAAATCACTGATTTACCCTTATGTTGTTCAAAAACTGTATGACTTTCTCCTACGGAACACAACGTTTAAATAATGTTAGGAAACAAACAGTTGAGGTTACCCCCCCCCAAAAAAATAATAATAATAATAATAATAACAATAATAATAAATAAATATATAAATATATATATATATATATATATATATATATATATATATATATATATATATATATATATATATATATATATATATATATATATATATATATATATATTTTTTTTTTTTTTTTTTTTTTTTAATATTTAGTTTATGAGAGCCACCACTCAGAAGTTCCCACAAAATGACACCCACGATTCAGACAGATACGAGTCCATTCATTATCATGGAGTGACATGAGATTTGATGAGAAAGGCTCTCTCTGTGCCGTGATGTTGTAGACACAGGATGCCACCGTAGCAGTATGGGAGTGCTCTTTAATGCTGTCCCTAATATATCACATATGGTCTCGGGATTAAGTGGAAGACAGACAGGAACACACATAAAACAGAGGTCCTGAACACTGGCTACACTCCACGATGACACTTTTAGGGGGCTGGAACCCTTAATTAAAGCACAGACGTGAACAGGGGGCGCAGACAGAGAGGAGGGCAGAAGAAAAGCAAATGAGATGGAGTCCTCTAGACTGTCTGGGAAAGAGTGTGGGAGCGTGTTGCCCCTTGTGCATGTGTGCATTTGTTTGGGGGGGGGGGGGGGCATTGACTTATATCAAACTGATACATGCAAACTAACACTTTACTTGTTTCATACTAATGTTCAATGCTGTTCAGATATTTCAGTCAAACACGTCACCATACTACAAGTATAGATGTAGGGCACTGCACATTCACACCAATCTTCTGTCTGAGAAGCACAAAGAGTAGGGGTGAAAGGTCAAATAAGCGCACTAAGATGGGTGGCTTTCTCATGCTAATTGCCATACCCATGCACCCCCAGTTCTGTCTGGTACAGAGTTTGGGGCTCCATGATGGCACTGGGTAACATCTACCATGAGCATTCTGGGAAATGGGTGGTAACTGATGGTATGTGTCAAGGATGGATAAAAAGTGAAATATTGTTTAGCCTCATAGGGGGAGAAACGATGACAGGCCGAGACATTAGAGACATTGTGAAAAGAGGGACGTCTAGACACGAATGAAAGATATTTGAGACCACATTCAGTAAGATCGGATTGTTTCTTTTAAATAAGTCAAGCTAACAAATGAAAAATGTCTTGCATGCACAGATTTTAAATGTTGAGAAAAATGATTAGATTTATTATGTTTCATGCACATTAGGGCAAAGCAACATCAGTATCCGAGAATGTGACATTTTTGAACTGGCAGAACTGGTGGAATTCAGATGGGAGGTTTCTTTAATTCACGCAGTCTTGGATGTTTAGAAATAATGCATGAAGATGCATGCATCAATAAATAAATAAAGTTAAACACACAATCAGCAAAATAGGCAATGACAAAACTCAATTTCTAAGGAAAGCACCTGAAAGATAAGGAAGATTTTCACTTTCTGGAGTGAAAACCATCATTTAACACATCAACACAAACAGTTTACTTAGCTATCTAAATAAGGCATTGCATATACTTCAATTGTTTTTATGTTAATATGTAAACCCAATCCACAAACTAAAGTTATCCCTAAGAGAAAACATTCTGAACATTTGCAATTTTATTAAAAAAAACTTTGTGATAAAAGTATTATATTATTATTAAATTTTTTTTACATGTTCCTAAAATATGGTTAAGGTGCACACACACACACAAACATACACACAAAAACAAGCAATTGATACAACCGAGACAGAGATAAGCAACATATTAACAGGCCATTTCTCAACTGTGTGTAATCATTTTTAAGTACAGTCAACCTGTTAATGCAGTAAGTTGCTAATCTAATAATGATGGTGGATGTAGAATTTTGCTGACTTTGAGCAAACTTCTGAAGAGAGAGAGAGAGAGAGAGAGAGAGAGAGAGAGAGAGAGAGAGAGAGAGAGAGAGAGAGAGATCCATTAGCCTAAACTGTGTGCCAATTAAGCCTTAATAGCTAAGAAACTGTTTGGAAACTCAAACCTCACACTACCCTAATTCTCTCACTTTTTAATCATCTCTTTGTCATTTTCTAAACTAAAACTCGTACACATATATAATTCTAATCACGAGCTTAATTACAGCTGCTAAATGCCTAGTTGTGTTGCATTCATAGAAACAGTCTACATAGCTTCACGATCAATGTATTAGCGGTTTCAGTAGCTGTCACTGACGTGACAATCCGTGAAATTGTAATGAAGCGAATCCGCGCGCAGCCGCAGGGTGCGTCTGGGAAATCACAAAGCACTACTGGTTTCTTTCTGAAGTAACCATGATAGCGACTTGCCTGGATGAAAGGGTTAATACCACCAACTTGCCGTAGAATAACGGACACGTAAAAGTGAGTGATCAGATCAGACACTTATCGATGTGCCTCCATGACCTATGCTTGGGAATCGGATATGGTATAAATATTCTACAAGACAATCAGATTTATAAATAAATAAATAATTCATTTACCGTTCATATGCACGGTTAGACTGCACCAGCCCACTCAGTGTTGTTTACCTTGTCTATTTCTAATTTTTGTCTTATTTATAGGCTATGGAATTCTGCTTTGGTGCATCATTAAATCGATGTTTAATATTTGTTCCATGTTAAAAAATACAGAGCGAATAATAATTTATATTTAAGGAGGGAGATGTCATAATTAGTGTGTGTGTGTGTGTGTATATATTAATCGTTGGTTCTGTTTTAAACAAATGTTCATAAAGTCTTCCTTAATTATTGAATTATTTTATATTAAGTAAAATAAAATAAAAACCCTGTTGCTCTTAAAACTCTAATGCAACTTCTGGTGAATAACCAAACTATAGGCTACCGCTTCATTTACATATAAAAAGGAAAAAAGAAAAGAAAAAAAGGAAAAAAATGTTTTTCGTTCTTTTGATTTTAGACTTAATTGCATGGCCATACAGTTCATGGTGTGGAACTTCATCACGCCTGTGTTGAGAGACAGGAGCCCTCATTAGTGCGCGCATCTTAATTTTTCCCCACCGAGGAATTATGTGACGTCAGCCTCAATTAACACCACACAGGGTCAACGGGATTAAAACACAGGCTACCAGTTCTCACAGTTTCCCTCGCATCAAAGTAAAGACCCTTTTGTTTACTGCGCCTCGTCGGCTGGACTGTGTGCATTCTACACACTGCAGGACCCAATTAAAAACCGGAAAATAGTAAATGAAGGCAATGAGATCATACACGGACCCGCTGATATTCGTTCCAACCAATCAGAGACAGCCAAATAAACCCAGTGATTTTCTAAACGCAAATAAGGTTTGTGATTGGGATGGGGGTGCAGACTCATTTCCGAGGGACTGAAACGTAAACATCCTTTTAAAGGCATATTTTCGCTATAATATTTGTTTCAATTGGATGGTCTGGAATACGTCTGTTTAAAACCAAATAGGCTGTTATATGTCCGTTAATTTCTGCTATACTTTAGCTGTGGAGATACTAATGTAGGCTAAACTAAAACGTTTTATAGCCTTATGACAAATATATTGCAAATAACAAATATGATCAGCATACATAGCAATAGTAGTGTAGCCTATGTTTGTTAAGATGTATCAAATATTAAATAATTTCTGGTGATCTGATTATTTACGTTTAAATGCAAACTGTAACCAACTGGCAACCATCAGTATCAGTAGGTTAAACTATTTAGCGTTATAAAATTTAGAGTTTTTTTTTTTTTTTTTTAACTAATAACTTCGAATTAATCAAAAGCCAAATATTTTATTGCTAAGAAAATGTCAGCATTTTAGTTTTCCTTTTTTCAATTGTTGTTGCGTCCAGAAAAAAAAAGAAAAAAAGCTAACAATTTCTCTTGCCAGTTATTTTTATGGTGCCACTTAATTTTTGATAAAAGAGCGATTTATTCAGGACAAACAACTAAATCGTTTTCATTTCCCGGTAATTTTACACAAACAGGCTAAAACATCCCAAACGTGAGAAATATAAACTGTAAAATGCAGGAAAAAAAAACAGACTTATTATAAATGATACAAATATAAGTAACTTAACTATAGCCTACTGTAAGACGTTACAAATAGAACATAGACGTTTTCACAATCTGATGATAATTTACATTTTAATTATTCTCGAGTTATTTAGGAAACCGCGTATGTCCTACTAGAAGCCTAAATAACTATGAATGTGGATATTTAGAAATTAAAAAGTCTATGGTGCTGTGGAGTTATGTTATACGAGGTAACTTATAGTGAAGCAAGAGTAAAAGCTGTATTCCAGAGCAAGAGGAACGTTTGCCAGCAAAGTGAGGATAGCTAGATGATCTACAGGCGTGGGTTGCCAATACACTTTTTTCCGGGTTTCATATCAACCGAAGGGTGGCTAATGAGAGACGACAAGCGACTGACAAAGGGACAAGATGCAATTGGCATAGAGTCGTGGGAAACCACAAACAAACAGCTGCCAATGGCATTTTGTTTTTCTCATCCCTTGTACTAGTGAAAAGAACCAGAAGCAGAGCTGCTCACTGGCAGCTGGGAGCAGGGAGCTCACGAGAGGCCCAAATAACAAGCTTAGGGATTATATACAGTGTGCCACTGGCATAACACATCACAGGATCATGAACACTCACCATTAAATATTCACTGTATCCGACTGATCACAGAGAAAACTCCTCATTTTCCCATCACATCTCCCGTTCGTCAAAACACGTAGCCTACCTTTTCACGGCAGACGCCATTTTTAATTGTTCGCCAATTAAAACAAAGCAAATCCGTTTTCAAACAGTATGATATTCATTACTGATGATGAAAACTGATTATAAAATATGAAAACTCCATAAAAATGAATAGCTTAGATGTAATTATGAAAACATTTTTTACCGTGTGTGTCACGCAGAGACAGAAAGAAAGATAGAAAGGTTTCATAAATTGTTCTGAAAAAAAAAAGATTCATTTTTTAATTACACGAAATTAAAATTCAATTATTTATATTTTTTGCATTTTGGTTTAAAAAGTTTTTCTGTAGCATACAATTTTTTATTGTTTGTGATCATTATCAAATAATGGTGATGTTAAGCAGGGAAGTTTATAATATACCATAGCTGATTCACATGAATAGCTTTAGGGCAGCGATGAATGAACTGATATATGAATGTTGGTTTAACCTCACAGTGGGATGGAGATATCCTTAATCAGTCATAAGGTGGATGTGAAACATAAGGAGGGGTCCCTGGGGTAAGCCCTCAGGGCATATCCCTCCCTAAGCACGCCCTGCTATCCTTGTGACCGGCTTGTCCTTTCCTAACAGGGTCAAGCCTCCAATTAGCCAGAGGTCAGAGGTCAGGGTCCTCTCCTCTAACATTTTGCTCTATAGACTGATGGCCTGCTCTTCAACAACAGGTCACTGTCAGCCATGCAATGTTATGTGGGCATCCCATTTTAGAATATTCTTATATAAAACTTTTTAGGTTCAATTGATCCAGTGACTTACAAACATAAGCTTAAGGAACTTAATTTTTTTCTAGATTTTCTGGTTTTATTAGCTTGCATGCTTGAATATTTGTATTTTTTAGTATATGATTATTGTTGATCAAGTTTACAAATATGATCCAGAGTTGCCATTATGCCAGTTCCTGTAACTCTGTTTCATTAAATTAAAATAAAAGACCTGGATTTCCCACAATTCTTGTATGTGCTGAGCAAGCGAAAGTCAGGGACAAATAGATTTAGTCAACAAACTAGCTTGATTCATATTAAAGAAAGTATTTTAATCTATGTGCACATGTAATGTCTTTATCAGAGGCAGAAATAGTTCAAAAGAACTGTACATTTAATTCAATTTAATCCTGAATCCCCAATTATTTTTTTTTTTTTAAACTGCCTATTCGTGTTTTTCATGTAATCGTGAATGCTTGCTTTGGGCACATCAACTGTTCCCCACCATGGTGTCGCAAACGACATCTTTTGCAATAAATATCCTAGCAATTTGGGGTTTGGAAGGAAAATGTTAAAAGGGCACAATTGAGCCAGTCATGCATGTTCTGTGTATTCACTCTGCGTGGGCGTAATTCTCCAGAACACTTTTCCTTTGATTTCTTTCAGTTTTCACAGTGTCTCTCAAATGCCAATAATAGACTTGTCCATCAGCCTCTCCCTCCCTTGGAGTTAATTGGAGCTGTGGAGAATCAGACCAAGCGCTAAAGTTTGATTCATCATTGGATCACTAGATTATTAGATGAATCCTTCCCAAGATTAATGCCCCACCTGGACCCCCTCTACCCCCCTGCCAGGCTATCCTGCCCCTTCCATGCCCCTAACAGCCTCTGGGATCTTTGATAAGGCTGACCTGTACCTTTTCAAATAAAGATTTTCACTGGGATGTGTGCTCATAGCCAACCATCAGGGTTGTTCGCTTACAGTAGACTTTTGCAGAAATGCGTCCTGAAAATAAAGAGCTAAAACTCTTAGATTTATTTATTTATTATTAATATTTTTATTTATTTTATTTTTTTACAATAGCAACATGCACACTTTGTTTTTAGTAAAAAAAAAAAAAAAAAAAAAAAAAAAAAGCCATGGATTTAAAAGACCACATACAGGTCTCTTTGTTGCAGTCCAGCAATGTTTTTAATAGCATTTTTATCAACAGTCAATGTTTATCAATGTTTATTTCCTTTCATAAATGTTTATTTTACTTAAAATCGTGTTTATACCTGCTGTAGTATATTTCATTATAATCAGTGTCACAATAATAAAGAAAAATGTGCTTAACATAATTCTGCTTAAAAGAATACTAAATATTAACACCAGTGCTTATATACATATATTTAAAAAATAGCACTGAATATTAATATTAGTTCTTAAATGTTCAGACAAAATTTGCCTGACATAATTCTTTTTTTATTTTAAAGATAACACAAACATTAACACTAGTGCTTGAATGTTCAAATAAAATATGACAGTTAATTTTTTCCTATATAAAAAATAATAACAATAAAACTTAACACTAGTCTTTGAATGGTCAGATACATTTTGCCTGATAGAAACATTTTCAGCAATATTCCGATCTCACTTCCAAGTCTAGTTCCAGACTGATTGACACAAACCCAGCATCTGATGCTCCTGTCAGGACTAGCGAGTTGCGCATCCCTTCACAGCAGAGAGCAGTGTGGCACAAAGAGTCAGGCTAATGAGGCTTGAGTGGCACTGGCACATACAAAATGCTTGGTATCTCTTGGCAAGCATATCCTTCTATCTCTGCTCGCCCTCTCAGCTCTCACTCTGTCTCTCTCTTTCTCTCATCATCGCCTTTGCTGGCTCTTTCCGCCAGGCCCATGGTTTCCTGGCAGCGATGCCCGTCTCTGTATGCCATCCTGGGAGGCGTCATATCCCCTCAGAGAGCTGGCCCCTGTTGCTGATGGAGCCTTTCAGTCCAGAGAATGGGGGCATTGTGAGGAATTGTGGGTCATGGCCGGAGTAGGCGGCAGTTTGCTCATATACAGGCCCCTCACACACTCACACCGGGTGCTTAGAACTGAGAGCCAAAGATAGACATCCAACCTCTCAGCTTTAAAAATGCCTCCTCAGGAAGTAGCTGTGTGAGAAAGTGTGTGTGAGAGAGGTGCATGGCAACACTGGAAGTATGCTTGCAAGTGTTTGTGTGTGTGTTTCTCTTTGACCGCTTAAAAGCTAAAAAGAAACAATTTCACAGCATTGTGGAATGGTGTGTTTGTCAATGTGATTTGGTGCATGTAAACATGCATTCATTGCCTCCATGTCTGCTGGAGAAAGCATTTTTGATTGTGGAGTATTGCCGGAGGTTTGTTTCTTCGAAGGAGTAAAGATTTACTTATTTATTTTGTCTGGATCTATTCATTTGTTCAGATATGTTAAATTATAACATATTAAATTATAACTTTTCTAATACACCTTTTCTATGATTAAAAATCCAGGCTGTAAAATGTAATGTGGTGTGAGACCACAAAAAAGTTATGATATTTATGAATTATGAATTTATTATAAATAACAAAAGACATTTTTACTTGAACATATGTATAAACTTTCTGAACAGTAGAATAGAAGGTGTAAGAAAATGTATGTATTTATTTTCACGGTTACACCTCATGAAATGTTTCTTGAATGACATTTAAGGGTCCAGAATGTTGAAACGTTAAATGTACACGTTTTTCAAAATCAAAAGAAAATGATGATATACTTTTTATTTCTTATTTTTATATTATTATTTGCCATTGACACAATATAAATACGTAAGGTCAAAACGATATTCTATCGTGTGCTTATGCAACAAAGCATCGATCAGACGTTCACAAAAATGCTGGATGATATCTAAAGGGGAAAAAGAAACCGCATATACATACATACTTGCATGCATATACATAGGTTTGTACTATATTTAAATCAGAGACTAAGCACGTGTGTATATCTGTAGTTAGTGTTTAGTATAGCAATCTAAACTGCGGTGAAGCTCAGTCAGGGTAGTGTAGAGACAAACAAGAGCACCAGCTCCGTCTCAAAGCTCACTCAGCTCCACCTAGTGGCTTGAATATGCCACACAGTCATTCAGCCATTCACTGCATTTTCACCCGAGCGTCCTAGATATACCTCTTACACATTCTCTCAATGCATAGTGCTCACTTCCCCACCGCTGGCAGCCGGAGTGACCGGAGGTGTTTTGGCACATGATGTATCCTTCCAAAAGCGTAGGAAGAAAATAGTACCAGTGTTTTTTTCCTCTGCTCATGCAGCCCATCCACGGACACCCTGCCTCATTAATATTCAGCCACCGGACTCTTTTCTCCCATCGTGCTGCACTAAGACAAAAGAGCATTGTGGAGACACCTCCTGTTTTAATTATGATGAGAAGGTGCGGAGGGGGTGTGAATCATGAGAAAAACGAGAGGAGAGACAGCGAAAGCATGTGTGAGCAAACGTGACATTTTGTGCGTTATGTGTATATTTGTGTTTTTGTATGGGTTTTTAAAGGTAGTGTAGTCTCTCTCTCTTTCTCTCTCTCTCCCTCTCTCTCTCTCCCCCTCTCTATGTGCATGTGTGTGTTTGTGGTGCAGCTGCAAGTCTGTTGTGGCTTGTTGCCATCATGCAAATTGGCATCTGATAAAACAGCATTGACTGAATTTGCTTAAGGGATGTAGAGGGAAAGAGTAAATAGGAGAGAATTAGTTCTTGTTGCAAAACCCATACAGCCACACAGCATTTCTCACTCTTTCTCTTTTTCCCTCCATATACCCAATGAATCATCCCCAAATGAATAACCCAAAATCTTCTTTGAACTTGAAATAGCTTTTCCTTTCTCTTTTTATCTCTTGGAAAAATATATGTAGATTTGATGACTGACACTAAACTTTGATAATCTAACTTTACATGAGCTCTTGATAGACCTGCACTGTGGTCAGACAATGTTATTTTTAGTTACATTTCTATTTTTAATTATAAATTGGCCAGTGACTTAGAAGTGTTAATGATTTAACTTTGTTTTATTAGTAGTATTTGTTTTATATGTCAGCGGATACTGGGCATTTAATAATTTCAGACTTGTTTCTGTGCTTGTGATTTAAATCACCATCTAGCACAAATTTTTATTTTTTTTAATTTATTATTTAAAATATTATTATTATATTACTATGATAGTAGTGTTGTATGTATGCATGAATTATAAATTCTATAAATATTTTTTATTTTATATATATATATATATATATATATATATATATATTCAATAGTGGTGCATCCCTAGTTTAATTCATTTGATAAAGGGATATTTTGAATTTTTTAGTGTGTAAAGGGTATTTAAAAGAGAAAAATCAACAAGTAAATGATCATCAAAATTTTGAGTCCACTGCAATGTTTACAAATCTTTGAATTAAAATTCCTTATGCGTATGTCAGGAACTGCACATTTTTTCTTGTCATGATCATGTCTATACGTGGCCTAAGACATCCAGACACACTTCATATAGCTTTAATAGTACCCCACTCCAACAGTTGAGCCAGATAGAGCCCCTCCACTGTCACGTCCTCATTCTACAGCACCAACTCAATTAAGACTCAATGATGGCTTCACCCCACTTGACCCATACTGACCTCTAACCTTAAGGTTCACACCTCCCAAAATGTCAAGCATGAATGTGGATATGCTCGGCCAAGAAGGGGGGATTGCGAGGGTTGCTAAAGGGCTTTTATCCCCACTATGTCCGGCCACCCTCTTTCACTAAAGTATGCTGTCAGTGCTTTTGTTATATTCCTTTGAATGTAATGGTCCCCGAGGGAGGGCTTGTGAAAGCAAAAATCCCTTAATCACCACACACATATGAGTTTAAAGTCAGTTTTGTGGGATTGAAGATTTTTTATTTTATTTTATCTGAGTTGTGAAGATGTTTTGACTCAGTTTTGTCTTTTAATGAGGAAAATACCATTGGTTACCTGGATAAGTTGGTATTTTATTTCTCATGAATTGTTGTTCATTTTGTTCTGGCTATGCTCTCCGCTTAATGCACCTCTTGAACTTTGCTGCCCTTGGTGGAAGCAGGTGTGAGCTCCACTGTGAACATATTTGTCTGAATCTCTTGTGCTCTGCTCCATTCAGACCCAAACACCTTCACTAGCCAAAGTGGAGAATATGGGAAACTCACATAAGCACCAATTTCTACTAACAGGAGACTTCCTGACCACAACGGGCTTTGTTAATGTTCATAGGGTGAGATTTTAGCACTCTTATTGTTCTGTAAACTATACAATCAAAAATTTAAATTAACTTTATTAAGTCAAAATTACATCTTACACTGGTAAAATAAAAATGAAAGTATTAATTACATTCTCAACCCTTTTGCGGTGATTAAAATCCTTTAACAATTTTGGTGTTTTTAAATATTGCTTGTAACCTCCCATTATGATATTGTTATCAAATAATGGATTTGATCTTTTTATCAACTTGTTATTGTATTGGCACAGGTTTTGTATTTCTTTGGATTGATCTGAGCTTGAGCGTAAAGCGTGATTTATGGGTAATTTTGGCGACCTTCACCTAAAACTGAGGTGCATAAGCTCAGATCAATCAGCGAGGTCAACGATCAGTCAGTTAAGAAAATAAATACAACATCTGTGCTAATTTAAAGAAAACAACTTGATAAAAACATAGAATTCAATATTTTAATATAATATAGCCTACAAAAAAATTTACAATGATTTTTTTTTTGTAGGTTGGTCATTATTATGTAACAATAGGCATAAATAACTCAAAAACACTAAAATTATATTTTGGGGGAACTTGATAAACCCTGAGCAAAGTCGTTGAGTTTTGATTCAATGCGATAACATTAATTAGCATTTTAAGAAAAAAAAATCTGGGTAAAAATGACTGGAATACAACATGAGGATTAAAAAGGTTATTTTTTGGCATCTGAGTTTCCATGAAGAACCTTTAATATCACTGTAAACTTTCCATTGTGCAAAAGGCTCTTTAGTGAAAGAAGGTTCTTTAGATTAGAAAACTTTTCACTGAAAGGTTAGGAATTCAAAAATGGTTATTCTATGGAAAAACTGCAAAAAAACACATGAAGAATTATCTCCTTTAGATAACAGAACAGAACAGAACAGAATAGAATAGAATAGAAAACAGTGCACGTTGTAACTGTAAATACTGATATATCCTCAATTACCCAAAGTTCTGTTTTCAATTCATCAAATAAATATATCCAAGGTTGTGCCATTGTCTTTGTAATCCATTCTCTCTATTTTTCTCGTTGTGCTGTTTGTGGAAGCACTGATCAGAGGGAGGCCTGCGGTTGAAAGAGTCCATGGCCCCTGAGCACAGACTGCCTGTAATCCTGTTAATGTGAGCTAAAGAGAGGCACTCTCCCCATACAGACAGGCTTTCAGAGAGCACACAGGACTTTCCTTTCAGTACACACTCCCACTGACCCACTTCTGATGAGGAAAAATGGATAAACTTCAGAAGAATTGGTCATACCTGATTCAGGTCTTTTACTAAAAGGTAAATGCAGAATGAAGGGAATCAAGTCCTAATATTCTAGAAAAAAATATTGAGGTTATCTAGAGTTTACGTAACTAGAATGCATTGTTCTCAGAACATGGGGTAAGAACCTAAAAACAACATATATGGAATGTTTCTAATGGTTATTTTTAGGTTTTATCTATATAAAAAAAACCATACAGTTATTAGTGTGCTAAATTATCTTGATGGGTTTAGATTAAAAAAAAAAACACATTTGGACTAAAAAACAACAATTAGCCAGTCTATAACTTGGACTACAATCTCAAGCGCAATTTCATTTTGAAACCCTTAAAGCTCCATTTCAAACAAAACGCACAAACAAATCAATGTAAATACCCTATTACGTGCAGTTATGCTTCCTTTTTGCTGATTATAAAGCGCAATTAAGCACTTCAGCATTAGCGCCTATTCACATCCCAGCTGTCCACCTGTCTGAGGCCTGGGAAAAGAGCTTGGCGCTGGTTCACGCCGCGGCGCCGTCTCTGTAAAACACGCACTGCCCGAATGAAAAGGGGCGTCGAGCTGCTCCTCGCACAGCCCGCGAGCTCCGGGCGCTCCTAATAACGTGCTATCAAAATAAGACCCCCCACTTTCTCTTCTCCGTTTGATCCTAGAAAGTGAAACTGTGCTAATTACGCGACGGAGACCATCTGGACTCTTCGTTAACCCTTTCCGCAGTGATTGTTGGTTCCATTAAGTATTCTTGAATTAAACGGCGCCTTCGCTAGGAATCAGCGTGAGTCTTTGTTTGTTGACGAGCTGAATGAACTGTACAATTCACGCCCGCTTGACTGACAAAATCACTTAGCCTACATTTTGACACACACACACACACACACACACACACGCATTCCCATTTAAAAAAATAAACAGTGCATTTCTCTTAAACCCCTTCAATTAATGAAATAACAATGACTTTTCAGCAATGTAAATCTTACCAATTTATTTAAATGTCACTCCATACAGATACAGGTTATGCCAGGTAGAAATAATCGTTGTAAATATTTTTTTTTCTTCTTAAAGACTATAACTATATAGGCTACATTTAAAATCTTATATCAATCCAAATATTTTTCCACCAAATGTAGTAGGCTAAGTCAATAAAACATGTTCATCAATGTCCCAAATTCACAGTATTTATACACTTTTATACATTTAAACTGTGAGTCAAATAATCCATATAAAATTCTCACATTGAATGTGTGCTCATAGGAAACGTTTTAGAAAATCTCTAAATCACAGAGAGTTTTATGCTTTAGATATTAAATTCCAGCTGTTTAGAATTACTATGTTTCATATTAAATCTTAGGGGTAAAAAATATTTGCCCATACATTCCACAGCAGATTATCATTGGTCTTGCAAAAATGTTCAAAATAAAGAGAAAGCATTAACTGTATTTTGTAGTTAAATTACAAATATTTCTAGAAGCTAATCATGAGAATAATCTTGTCCTCTGTTGAGCCATTGACAGCTCTGCATCACCATCTAGCGGTGTTATAAGGAATCACAGATTTGTTGACTCAGTTGAACATTCAAAATAAAATTATAATAACATATAATGATATTAACAATAATGGAACAGAGTTTACCATTTTATTTTAATAGTTTGAGTAAAATAAATGACACCTGCAGCGAAGATCACAAGTGATGGGACTTGTGCAGGTTAATGCAGTAATGAACCAATGCAAACTGGTGAACGCAGGTAATTTAGCTGCTGAGTTTTTCTGTTTCACTTGGTGAGGCCACTTCTTTAAGCTCATTATGACCTTCCTCCTCCCCTGGTACCTGAAACACATTCACATTTCCTAATAGCACTTGGCCAGACTGAGTAAAGTTTAAAATACTCAAACAGTCTCTGCATATTGTACATACAGAGTCCCATAATTCATTAATGCACATAAGGCAATAATGTCTAATAATTACACTGTCAAAGACAGTCAAGGAATCTAAACAGGCGTATATAATTTAGCATAAACTATAAATGCTATAAAAATTATATAAATAACAATCTTCACCTCCCAGTAGAGTCCATCCTCAAAGCAGTGAGTATCTGGAGGACTACCGTAGATGGGCAGCTTCAGAATGAACCCTGAGAAAAACACAGGCATATTTGGTTTGATCTGAATTAAATAAATCACAACATACCTCGCACACATGTACAGAGAAGCATGAACAATCTAGAGTTGTCATGATGATCAAATTTTGGTTGATGATTAACTGCAACTATATTTTAAGAATTACAGTTGGAGTTACATTATAAAAATGTTAGATTTTCTTTAATGCTTTGTAAACAATGACTGAGCATTACCCCTTTACAAAAATTAACTATGGGTTTACTACAGTACACTAACTCTGAAAAATTATTCTACATCAGACAACTGCACAAAACAAAAAAAGAAGACTGACTGAAAGAAACTGCAATAGTATTCTCTGACAGTAGGTGGTGCTTATGGAGCAGCATGCTTTTTCAGTTACTTCTAAAGGTCCTTACAGCCTACAACAACAAAAGAACCAAAACCCACAACAACACTGACCAAGAAAATAAATATTGCAAACAATCACATAAAAAAGGCAAATAATTTTCATGTTTAAAATGTAAAGAAAGCATACAGAGAATACAGATCCGCCAAAAACTAAAAAAAAAAAATGTTTTCAATTGATTTAAAACAAGCAGGCGGTTTTTCAAGCCCTAGTGTGTCATTTGAACTCACAGGTCATGGGAGCTTCTCATTTCTAATTTGTGCATCCTAGTTTTCTTTCCTCACTTTCCTTTACTTTCTGTTTATCCTTGTTCATGACTCTTAAGGAAGCTTCCTTGCTTCTTGTTCCTTGCATCCTCAAAGTGCAATTAAGAGAATTGAGATCCCTTCAAGATAACTGAGTTTGATCAGTTTCCGGGTCAAAGACTGAAGGACAGAGAAGCGAGTAAATGAGGAAGCATCAGTTTCAGTATTGAGAAGCACCCTTTTGTTTTGGGTTGGTGCATAGATCGTCTCTTCTTCTGCTCTTTCCTATTGTGACAGTTAGCGTTGCATTACTGTGCATGCCCCCTTTAGGATTAATCGCCATTTTGCAATTAATAAAGCATTAAGCTCTATGCATTTGCCTTGTTTATATTTTCAGTGTGTGGCGCAAATGAGCGTTTCGTAACTATTTCATATTTACTTCAAATTCTCTAATTTGAATGGCACAGTATGATAACAGCAGTAAACTTAAAATAGATCAGATCAAATGATTGGCCTAGTTGAAGCATGCACTCACTGCACTTTCCAACTTTACACCCACCTGTAACTAGACCACCTAGCAGAGCCATTGCTAGTGTGACAGCCAGGGAAACAGCCTGAAATCCACCCCTAGACTGAGGGTCCCATTTATCATCTTTAGCATCAGCGAAAACTCTGTGCAATCTGTGTGTGATGGGAAACAGAGGCACATGGGTCAGTTCTCACACAGAATTATTTCTGCAATATTTTCGGTCATGACACAAAAGCATGCAAAACAAAGCAAAAATATTAACCTTTTTAAATAACAGTAATAAACATATTAAATATGAAAACAATCATAATCATCATGTTCTTAAGCAATAATAAAATAAAGATAATGTTGTGTGACCAAATCAATAACACAATCACAAATCATTAATTATCCAAATAATTTCATATATATATATTAACTGCTGACTTACCCATTTCCATACACTTCTTTAGATGCCATGGCAGAGGTGATGGCACCCACCACAGCTCCCAGAACCCCTGGCATTCCATGCAGGTTATGAATGCCACAAGTGTCCTGGATCTTCAGTTTTGATTCCAAAATGGGCTAAAATAGCATAAAACAGCAACAAGCATGATACTGAGGCTTCTTGTAGATGTTCAGAGTTATTTGTCAAAGAAGTTTGCGCTACTGACCGTGAGGTATTTGTATCCCAGTACTGAAATAGTTCCAGCTAGGAATCCCACAATCATAGAGCCAAACGCGGTCAGCATCATCTCTCCAGCTGTTCCCACAGCAACACCACCAGCCAGTGCGGCATTCTGAATGTGCACCTGAAAAAGACAGAGGCTTGTATGAGGGTTTGCAATGTTGAAGATTGTAACATAATATCAAAGATGGCCACAAAGGGATATTCACCATGTCCAATTTGCCTTCTGGGCTGACTAGGGCAGAGAAAGCAAATGTAGCCAGTGTGCAGGATGCCAGAGAGTAGTAAGTGTTCATGGCGGTTCTGTGCTGGGGGTCGCCGTAATTTGTAATGGCTGAGTTGAAGCTGGGCCAGAACATCCACAGATAGATGGTACCTGAGCAGAACCAAAGTTTTAACGGATCAAAGACTTCTAGATGACTACAGGCTGGAATTGTATTCAAGTGACTCACCGATCATAGCAAAGAGATCAGAGTGGTAGACCGATGAGTTTCTATGTTTGCTCTTGTCCAGGTTTGGCCTGTACAGGACACGGGTCACCATTAGGCCGAAGTATGCACCAAATGTATGAATGGTCATGGATCCTCCAGCATCATTGGCCTACAGATACCATTGACATTAAAATTTTTACTGTTATGATAACACTCATACATATTAATATCAGTTTTCTCTGTGGATATTTAAAGCGGTCATGTGTTGAGAAATCAACTTTTACTTGAGTTTTTGATATATAAGAGGTCATTGCACTAAAAGAATATCCTGTACATTTCAGAACTGAAAACATCCTTGTGACTGAAATAAAAGCTTTTATTGACACCATGCCCCAGTGAATGCCAGATCCTGGAATGTGCCAGCCTTTGACAGGTTAAACACCACCTCCACAGAAGCATATCAACGCCTAATTCTATAGCCCCTCCCACTGATTTGCACATGACATATTAGGGAAATAACATAAGTGGTGCTAAACCGGATGGAGCAACCAAGCAATAAATATGCCGTTGAAGATCGCAAAATATTGTTCAGTGCCTGGTTGTGGAAGAACACGCTGCATGACCTTCCTTCAGATTCAAATATTAGGAATGTGTGAAGAAATATTAGGAAAGTCTAGTCTTCAATGCAGCACGCTCATAAAAATGGAGCATTTCTCGAGCCATCATCAAAACCATGGTAGAAAATTGCCTATTACTTATAGATTTTGATATTTTTTAATGTAAAACCCACGTGGACATCATAAGTGGACCGCGGACAAAAGTTCATGAACCCTTTAAATTTAAATGACCTTTTTTCTGGTAATTTTGTAGATAAAACAGCTAGTCTGTTCACACTTACCCCAAGGACAGAAAGCAGGATGAACTCATTGACGGCGAACAATGTCACCTCAAAAATGGCCATTACAAGCAGCTGCACAGGACTGGTCTTCCCCAAAACGGCGCCAAATGAGATCAGCACAGAACCAGTGCAGAAGTCTGCATTTATCATGCTGCATAACAAACATATTCACTGTGAGTAATAATAAATACAGTAGTGCATGTGCCTGTGAGTCAGGGCTGCACAGTCTACTCAGCTGCTCAACTGCCACCTCCACTTGGTGGCGCTGTGTTCAGTTGCAATTCTCTTTACACACATGGCCACATCAGCAGTAAATGTGAAGAAACACATGATACTTACATGAACACACAAATACATCATTTTATCTGTCCTTTTTTTTATTAATTAACTTTTACAGAAGTGTTAAGACTGTTGAAGCCCATTTTTTTCCTTTGATAACAAATCTTTATTAGCCACTACTGCTGCTTACCTTTAGACATTACCAGTCTCTTTTAAATACAAATAACTGGATGTAGGAAACAGTAATGTAAGTCTTATATGTGTGATTCAGATTTTACCTAGTCACACCAACATGGATCTTGCCATGGTGCAGGCCGTGGACAAATCCCTGCATAAGTGTGGCCCACTGTAGGGAAAAGGCTGCGATGAGGAAGTTAAAGCCGACACTACTGAACCCATAACGCTGCAGAAATGTCATTAGGAATCCGAAGCCCACGAAGATCATGACATGAACATCCTGGAAACCTAAAACACACAGTCAGTTAAGCTGTTTTCCTATCGTTTTCCCTCACATTCCCATAATTTTACATTTAAATAGTAATCTCATAAACTTTAACTGCTCACTGATATGTGTGTAAACACATACAGAAAGATGGGTATTTAGCAGCACCATTCAGGGCCTATTTTACACTATGGATACACTGAACCCAACATTAACCCCTGTGTTCGTCTCTGTGTTAGAGCCATTCATTCACCCATTTCATTGCTTTTGACACAATTACACTGTTGTAAGCCAAGCAACTGGCTATTGACATGGGCACCAATGAGGATGGCATAGCCTTTGTGGGCAACTGTCCTGCATACTTCTCAAACTCACTCTTTTCTGGCACCACAAAAATAAGTCTAGGAGCTCTATGTATACTTTATGCTGAGTTTACTGCAGGACAAATAAATCTTAAAATGGATAGTTAACTAATTAACCCAAAATCATACTAATGTCTCTCCAAATCTGTATGCATTTATTTATTTTTCATCTCTTTGTTTTTGATGGTCCATTCAATAAAAGTCAATAGCGTTTAACCATTCTGGACCCCATTGACTTTCACCGTATGGACAAAACATCTTCTTTTGCATTCTAAGGAAGAAAGAAAGTCTTATAGGTTTGAAACGACATTATGGTGAGTACTTGATTCATAAATAACTTTTAGGTGAACTACCCCTTTAATGAAACCAATAAGTGCACTGTGAAGCATATATTTGCATCCGTACAAAGCAGACAACCTAAACTGTGATCAGCAGAGACCTCTCAAATAATTACAATACATTATAATTTATTGTATTTGAACAGATAATATATAAAAATGTGATTCATCAATCACCATACACCTCTAAATGCAGATTTTTCTCATGTCACACCTGCTGTGTATGTGTCCTGCTGTTGAGCAGTGACAGTCAGAACAGATGCGACCACACCCAAAAAGGTGAAGATGCATACTGTTGAAGATTATTGACTACTGAACAGTTGTTTTGCTCCCCACACATAGATTTGACCCAATATACCTGGTCAAATCTAAAATAAAGTCTATGTATAGCACACATTTATGCCAAGCAATTACTTATAAACTCGAGTTGCTGAATTATAAAAATGTCGACTTTATGACCTTTATATATTATGTTTTAGATAGTTGTAAGAATCTCTCATCTGAAGGATCAGCCTTCAATAATACATACATTTCAAAATAAGAGTCCATGGGTATTTCTGGCTTGTTTATAATTAAAAGTCACATGTTAAATTTTGGGTTTTTCTTTGGTGTGTGTGTGGGGGGTATTTTGGTTACATAATACATTTTATTTTATTTAATTTCTATCTAATTCATATTAAACTGTTGTTGCTTCCCCACAGGAAGAAATGTCAAAGAACTTCCTTTGACATGTATTACTCAATATATAGATTTTACTAGTATCACTAAAATCTGTGTCCCATATACTGAGAGAGAAAACTATATGATAAAGCAAGGAGAACTCTATCATTGAAATGCTGTCATTTTGCATAATTTACAATGAATCATAATTTTTAATGAGAATGTAATTAAATGTAATTGTAGCCAATGTTATTACAAAAATATTGTAAATATATATATATATATAAAAAAAACGTATTGTTTATTATTTGTCACATGTAAAAGACCATTTTTGTGCTGTGGGTAATAGGAGGATTTTCCACCTGTTTACAACTGCAAGTATATTTCAAACCTGTGGAAAGCACTGAAGACAATAAAACTAATTTGTAGAGGATTTGCCCCGTTCTGTCTTTGTCCTACATGAATTATGAAGAATTCTGTTAAACCTGATAAGGGAAGTCTGTGAAATCTGTCATTATTTATGTGAATCCTGGGCTTGCAGTGCAGACACAATAATGGAATGCAGTAAATTTAATTAAGTGCTTCAGACACGTCTAGTGCTGAGGGTTAAGTTTAGTGCAAGATTAAAAAAACAAGACAGTTTTAGCAAAGTGAGGTGGGTGGGAAATTAAATTAAGCTTGAAACATGCTTCACTTAAACCAGTCAGAGTACTCAGACACAAGTTACACAATTTAGGCCAATGTTCATCTGCACCAATCAAACACATTCTCAGATTATCAAGTTAAAAGCACCACGTGTGTGTTTCTACTGGTGAACTCACAAGCTTTATAGATTCATATTATTTTTTAATAATTTAGCCAACTGCATGATCATATAGTTACATGTTAATATGTTCTCAACAATGAGTGCTGAATATAAAATGCAGCTCAATTTTTTTCATTTAAAAGAGCCACTTACTGGGATAACGATAGTAGAACTCATTCTCATAATCGTGTCTTGTAGCATTTTGGTTTATGCCTTTATTCCACAGCTTGGCATCAGTGTCGTGATTATACTCCACCAGCGTCCCAAAGAGGATGATGAGAATGACTTCCAAGATGATGCATAACAGCGGCAGACGTAGCCTCAAGTTAGTAGACTCAGGCATGGTGCTTCCCCTTTGCCAGTTTCCTTTGCTCACTCTTTTTCCCCTTTTCCCCCAGAGTTTTCCGGAGCAGGGCACAGGCTCTTATAAGTCTGGAGGCAGAGTGCAAGAGAAAATTAGCTGACACAAGTCTTTTTATTGTTAGTTTGGCCACTTGATGATCTAGGTAACACCCACCTGCTCTCTCAAGTCTGCTGATTTGCAACAGTTCTGAGCTCCTCCCTCAATTTTTTTGCTCATGAGGTGCACAAGGAGTACATTTTGGGCCAATGAGAATATCAAAGTAAAATATTAACAGTGATATTATAACAGAGCTTTTTTTTTAAACAGGAAGATCAAAGAGATCATAAAATATTTGTGTGGAAAGGTGAAAAAGGTATTTCTGGATTTTTCACTGGATATGGGAGGCATTAAATAGCTAAGTGTAAATGGGTTCAGTGTATTGAGACCAATAATGATCACTCTGCCATTAATATTACCATTGTGGGATTTAAATAGAAATCTAAAGGTGAGGCATGTCTCATGTTTTAACATGGTGGTGTATGTTTTGTCCACATTTAAAGCAGTTAAACCATATAGTTACAAACACACATTTTTCCCCCAACAATATTTTTTTTTTCTTTTTTTCCACATTCCACAACCGACTCATACATTTTGAATTGACAAGGACATGAACTCAAAACCTTCAGTATTGGTACTGATTGATGAATAGTATCTGTCTTTGTGACAGGTGGCATTTCAGCTAGAGATTGGATATGAAATTGCAAGTGACGTAATGACCTGAACTATTTGCCAAGACATACAGTGAAAAACAGCTTTACAATTCCACTATCATATATTTATATTTAACATATATTTAAAATGACAGTTTTAAAATGTTATTTATTCCTGTGATTAATTTTCACCAGCCATTACTCCATTCTTCAGTGTCATGTAATCCTTCAGAAATCATTCTAATATTCTGGCCCCAAACTTTTGAATGGTAGTGTCTTTATATATTAAATAATAGCTCAAAATATTAGTAAACATATATGTGTTGTCAGGAGTAAAACTAGAAAATGTAACATGGCATTGTCAGCAAACATCCCAGGCTGGTTTAAAAAGTATCTTAATTCACAGGAATCATTTACACTGTGATGTTTATACAACACAGCTGATAAAGGCCTACAAAGGAAATCTCCCAATCCAGTGCTGACAAGGAAATCATAAAAAAAAGAGGATTTAATCCCTCCTTGCACTCTTGTGGCTGAAGGATAATAGGAGGATGAGAAGTAATTATACTCGCTTTGGAAACAACATAAACAAACAAGAAACTTTTGAGTGTTACCTTTTTGTGTGAATGTGCTAGTCCCCAAACCACCAAACTGACGTCATCAGAGAAGGAACATCGTTCCAAAAGAGAAGCACATTTTCAGATTTCAACATGTTTTCTTTTTTCTGTGGATTAATTTGCACAGATTAACCACAAGACTAGTAATGTGTGCTATCAAAGAAAATAGTGTCCGTTTTGATTTAACGTGGCCTTTAACAAGCTGACCAAATTTTAAAACAGCTTTACCAAAAATTAACTAAGAACTATTCAGGCACAGCTGTTTGGAGTCTGGACTAACCCCAAAGCTACACCCATCAAGTGTCACTTTGACTCTTCTGGTCAACAGTGCTTGACCTTTCACCATCTCTTTCACCTCTGCTTTTATCTATGAGTAGCTGAAGAATGCTGGGTTTACAAACAGCTGTCTGGACAAGTCCTTTCTGAAATCTCACTTTTCCCTTTGAGACTGAAGCCCTGTGAGAACTTGTGATATCTCAGGTACCAGTGTTTCAGAAAAAGCTCAGCTCAGAATAAAAGTGGGTTTGGTACGTTTGTTGGAAACAATAATATGATGTTTTCAGAAGTGCGCGCTCTCCTGTCTGAAGAGCTTTTAAAGGAGAGTGAGAGAAAAATAACACGACAAAAGCAATCAAAAGAAGCAGTGTAGTTCTCATGAACAGAAGTTTTAACAAGACAAATATTCTCTGTGGGAACCAGCACATTGTACACCAGAGGGAAATTCAAGGTGCAGGATAAATCAAGTCAAACCTGCACTCCCACTCAAGTTTGTTACTGCTTTGGGTGCAAAATACAAAACTGAACTATTATTGAGTGTTCAAAGAGGGGGACTTGGTGGTAAACAAGGCCTGTAGATAAATCGGTACAAGATAACACCACTTTCAAGAGATTCTCTTCGCCATCAACAAAGCTACTGCCCAGTGGGGGTCTGTTGAAAGATCTTGAGATCCCATACTCTAGGATTCCTTTACATGCAGCTACAGGCCCTGGTACACACATACATTCATCATCTGATATTGTACGAGAGAAAACAGATACCTTAAACTATAACCAGTGAACTGTTAAATGTCTTTCAGAAATTGAATGTATACTTTTATATAACTGCCATGAAGGAATGCCAAGTATTCTCTTTCTGACAATGGGGAAAAAATAACAACATTCTTTATCCAATGATGAACCATGCAGCAACCATTAAGGAAACAGAACCATTAAGCTTGCATCATTGCAGGACAATTGTGAAGATCGATTTAAAATTTCTTATTTAAAATATTGTTAGTAATCCAATTATTTTAACAGCTACTGATAGGAAGGTCTATATTAGTGGTGGGCCATTATCGGCGTTAACGTGCTGCATTAACGCGAGACTCTTATCGGGCGATAAAAAAAATATCGCCGTTAATCTATTCTCAAAGTTGGGTTGGGAGCTGGGTCTATACTAAACAAGCTATGATGACTTTCACCTTGATATTTTATATAACCGACTGGCTGAGGTCAGCCTAAAAAGATGCTCAGGACAGTTGTCGGGCCACTGCGCATCGTCACGAAAGCTTATCTTTTTCAGGTGTTTTTAAAGGGGGGGTGAAATGCTCGTTTTCACTCAATATCCTGTTAATCTTGAGTACCTATAGAGTAGTACTGCATCCTTCATGACTCCAAAAAGTCTTTAGTTTTATTATATTTATAAGAGAAAGATAGTCTGTACCGATTTTTCCCGGAAAAACACGAGCGCCTGGAGGCGTGACGTGTGGGCGGAGCTAAAGAATCACGAGCGCGAGTAGGCTTTTGCGTTGAGAGCGTTTGGAAGGTGTGACACCGTGAGGACAAAACCAACCAAAACAAACCATGGCTAACAGTCAGATTCAGCGTATATTTATAATCCAGAATCAGATCCAGAGGCTGAAATTTAACAAGAGCAGCATCAGCAACGACGTCTCTATGTGGTATATATTTAAACTGTACATATTTGCTTAGCGGTTTTGGAAAATGACTAAGTTCCACTTTATGTTGTCTTTTTTTTTTTTTTTTTTAAGCTGTACATGTGGAAAGTGCAGTTTGATGACAACATCGCATGTTGTTTACTTGATGCGCTTACTCGCCGATAGCTAAGTTAACAACACAGAGATATTTTAAGCAGTTTTACTCACCGCCTGCGGTTCCAACACACGATCGTGACCCTTTTTCGTTTGGATTGCATCATCCTTAAGAAATAAACGATGCGCAAATCCGGCGTCAAACTGGGCCTTGTTTGTAAAACAAGCATCTTCGAAATGCAGGGAACAAACAAAAACACTTGCACAACTCCGTTGATGCTCTGTAAAAATAAACTCCATCCACTGGTCCCATAATGCTGTTTTTTCTTTGGTAATCTGTGCAGGGTGGCCCTGGCAACCAATAACACACTTCTTTTTTTTTTTTCTTTTTTTTTCTTAATGCCAAGGTACCAAAAATACAAATACAGATAATATCAACATCACGTGTAAAGAGGGGACATTACATGCAAAGCATCATTTATAGACATATGCAACAGTAAATAAATAAAACAAAACAAAAACTTTAACAAAATAAATTAAAAATATTAAATAAATGAATCGTTTTACAAGCTTTGAGATTAAAACACACTTCTTTTGTGACAATTCGGTTTCTCGCTCTGATCAGTGAATGTCTGTGCTCTTATGGCAGAAGTGCTCTTAGCACCCATATAAGGAAATTCCGCTCCATCCAACGTCACACAAACCCATACTCGAAAAAAACTTTCCGAAACTTGTGACAAAACGGAAGAGGTATTTTTGGAACAAAAATACTCCTTCAAACGTACAACTTAATTTTTGAAACTTTGTCCATGTTTAGCATGGGCATCCAACTCTTTAACAGTGTAAAAAACTCAGTATGCATGAAATAGCATTTCACCCCCCCTTTAAGACGTACCGCTTGTCGATTTAAACATTATAAAGCATCCAAAAACAAGACGCGGAAAAGCTGAACAGAGTAAGGGCCATTTCATAGTCAACGTATCTGTACGCATACGCGTCCCCGAGGCTACGCATCGTTACGCTCTGGCTGCCATTATGCGTCGGTGCGTAGCCAAATGTGTCGTCCTAGTTTTTGATACGCAACGCGCCGATTCACGCAATACTATGCGTTGTCGGTGGGGGCGACATTGCAAGTATTGTACATTAATTCAAGTATATTGTGTTTACAGAAGAAGAAGGTTTGAATAGAATGGCGGGCGAAGAGGAAAAATTATGCAAACTTATACGTATTCATCCACATTTATACGATAGTTCATCAGCAACAGAATACACTCCACTTCAGTTGCCATTGAGATCTGAATATCAAGCGACCCGACTCTACTAATATCACCCGACTCTTCTACCCCCTGTTGCGTGAGCGGTGTATTGCATACACGCATCACCCGTGACGCTTGCGTTCACTGTTTAGACTATGAAAGGGAGCGTGTCACTCGCGTTTATTGCTCGCGTTTCTCGCGTTGACTATGAAACGGCCCATACTATGCGTTGTCGGTGGAGGCGACATTGCAAGTTTTGTACATTAATTCACGTATATTGGGTTTACAGAAGAAGAAGGTTTGAATACAATGGCGGGCGAAGAGGAAAAATTATGTGAACTTATACGTATTCATCCACATTCACACGATAGTTCACCAGCAACAGAATACACTCCTCTTCAGTTGCCATTGTGATCTGAATGTCACGCGACCCGACTCTACTAATATCACCCGACTCTACTACCCCCTGTTGCGTTAGCGGTGTATTGCTACACAATTATGTATTGCTAGAGAGAAAGAGAGCCGCGTATCACAGACAGCAACACTGAACCGAGCTCTCTTCTGTGAAGTTCTCCTCGAAGTCCCTCTTGCACCTGAACGAACAAATACAAATCACAGTTTGAACAAACAAAAAGATGTGAAAGAGCTCAATTCAGTACTCGCGGTATTCTGGTGTTCAGGGCTCACGCAGAGAAAGGTGTCTCAAAACACTTGAAAATCGAATTTGCTTATTTTTGCTCTTGTGCCGACAAATACATACAAAATATGTCAAAATGTCCACCTTGGAAATTATGCTCGAAAAAACTGTCAGTTATTTCTTAAGTGAAAGTAAACAGTTGAGAAAAAAAGGGATGTGTATTATATTGGATGCGTTCATCATCTCTTAAAGGGACCGCGCCTAATTTAGCAACTGGCTGCTGTAATGTTAATCCAAGAAAATGAAAATCACTCATTGCTCTTGACTGAATTACTTTGTAGTTTGAACAGTCAAACCAAAAATTATTCAGACACCAGATATAATTTTTGATATATATATAGCGAAACTGTAATAATTGTGAGAAATGTGTCTGAATAAATGTAGGTTTGATTGTATATTTCATATTTACATTGAAGACTATCCAGTGCTATTTTACATTTAATTATTTGGTTTCTGTACCTTGACACCTACAAACTTGAAAAAAACTTAAACATTGTGTAAATAGCACAAATAAATAAAAATAAACAAACATACAAATTAAAAATTTTGGACAGGGCCCACTGGTACAACCTTCACCGTGTCCCCGCTGACCCCAGCTACGGCAATTCGAATGAGCCATTTTAATCTAGATTAATCTAGATTAATTTCAAGATCACAGTGAGATTAATCTAGATTAAAAAAAATAATCTATGCCCACCACTAGTCTATATCTTTAAAAATGACAGAAGTAATATCTGAACCCGTTACTTCATGTATTAACTGGGAGTGAGTGACCTCGTAAAAGTGTTTAGAAACATCAACAAATTTCTTTTGTTTACAATAAACAAACAAGTAGCCTAATTGGCCCTCTTTGAGTCAGAGAGCAGCCTGAAGGTAAGGACAGGACTGTTACCAGGGATAGGATTAAGGATTAGATCGGGTTAAAAGTTACAGTGAGGATATTTTCAACTTTAAAACTCAGCATTTCTAAAAGATACTAAAACATGCATGTAATTTACAATAAACATTTTATGTCCAATGTAAACACGAATACAATAAGGTAGGCCTATGGATTATATAACTGTTGTTTTACACACTGCATACCTGACTGGACTGGAAAAAGTGCAAAGAGTAAACGGAATTAAAGGGGTCATAAGACACTGCTAAAAAGACCATTATTATGTGTATTTAGTTTAATGCAATGTGTTTATGCTGTTTAAAGTAAAAAAAAAAAAAAAAACATTATTTGCCATTAATTTAAATTTAATAAATTAATTTAATAGTACATTTTTGTTTCTGTCTCTAAGCCCTGCCTTTCTGAAACACACAGCTCATTGTTCTGAAAAGCAAGGTGTGCACTGATTGGCCAGCTATCCAGTGCATTGTGATTGGCCAAATACCTCAAGCGTATGACGGAATTGTTACACCCCTTACCACAATGTCATGCCTCGTACCCCCATGATACGAGACAAAACCAGGAAAACCCATTATAAAACAGGCATTTGCTGCATCTAGTGGGGACATATTTACTGATTATAATGACTCATACTGTCTTTTTAAGGCCTTGCATTGTGTATCGTGCTGCGTAAACATAAAACCAAGTCTGCAATTGTGATCAGAGAAATGACAAACAAGCAACGCTACTCTATACTTCTCAAAAATTCAGAATCATCAGTGGCAAATCCTTTAAATATGTAAACATACTTACAGACTGTGACTCAGAAGCACCAGACTGTCCTTGCAAAGTTGTTATTATGCTTTCACAACTTGCCACATGTTTTTTTGCCACAACATAGGAACAGCAACAATGTTGCAGCGAGAATCAACATCAAGCCTTCTTTCTTCGCTTGAACATTTGGGCGGTGTATACAGATCCTCCCGCATCATGACATAGACATGTGGGGGCATGTTGGAACAAGAGTTTTAGGTAAGTTTGACTCTTAACTCTTACATTTCGTTGGTTTTGAGACTTTAATCTTTGCAACTTTACAGATCTTATGACCAAGAGCTCGTAACACTCCAAAGAGAAAGGAAAAATGTTAATTGCATCATATGACCCCTTTGTGCAAGGATCCGTTTGCGGTGCGCCGGTAGGTATGCAGTGCAGAAGGAGCACAGGCTCATTGTGCTTTCACCTTTGTAGTGCGCTATGATCCCCGAGCTTATTTATTTAAAAGGTTACTTCCTTGCTTTACCCCCATTTCCCAAAAGCAGTGTCTATTGTAAAAAAAAATAAAAGAAATAAAATCCGTTTGGCCTACTTATTTACATTTCTGATGTAATTAATACAATTTTTATCAATCCCTGTTCATTCTTAACGTGAGCAACACTGACACTTTAATTTAGCATGTGCAGCACAACAACAATAGACTCGGTGCAGAAACTCTTGGCAAACGACCACTGATAAACAAGAATAAACAAATGAGTAAGTTTACATTCGTGTATTTATGTTTAATATCAATGCTGCTTAAGCCTCACCATCCCCTGACCATTATAATGTAACAAATTAATTAAAGAATACCTATTTAATTCTGACTTAATAAAATCAATATATATATATATATACAGGCTATAAAAAATAGTTTACAGTGTTTATTGTAACTGTGGAAATGCATCATCACAATGTGAAAAAAATCTGATGTTACAAATTAAAAGCTTTGCATGATCAGCTGTGTGATCAGGAAAGATCTGAATATCTCAGGCATTCCAAACAATAGCGAAGCATAAAAACCTAATGATCACGAGTTCTTTAAAATGCACAAACAAACGTTGCATAAGACCCCCTCCCCATGCACCCTTCATCCCACAAAATACAAATTCGTGCCAAAACCGCCATAAGCATGCCATGCATGCAATAGATTGCTGTGAAGTGTGAGTTGAGTGTCACTTGATCATTCCACTTTATCTCTGTCAGATAACACAATCAAATGATCAGGGAGTATACATGGGGGTGCAGTGATAAAGTAAGGAACATACAGTATAGGTAACAGAAGCAGCTTCAGGAGACGCCAGCCAAGATCCCACAAGATAAAAACATGACAAGACCTGCCATTACATAACAGACATATACATAGCCTACACATCAAACTCCAAATATAAATCAACAGACACTGAATATAAAGCAAAAACTGTGAAAAGGAGAGAGTGCTTATTATGCAATCAACATAAAATCGATAGCGTTTCTCTATAAACACAGTATTTTTTTTTCATTCAGTTGCTCAATCTTGACCTGGTCATGTGCTTTATGCAGGCTCTCTGAATGAGGATCCCTTCAGGGAGCTATAGGTGAGCACTGAGATGTGTGTGAGTGAGATTCCTTTCATGTGTGACCGAGAGAGAAAGAGATTTCTATCTAGATGTGTGACTGTCACGTGGAAACACGTGCCCAAAAAAATTATCTGCAAAAATTTCAGCCTTCAGCAATTTTTAAAGACATAGATTTACTGAATGGGATAGAAAGATTAAAAAATAATTTCCAGCACAATGATAACCGCAACACTGATACCATAATTAAAATGTATTCAATACACTACAACTTATTTTCTATTGTTTCACTGATTATTTTTTTATATTATTATTATTATTATAGTTTTTTTTACATGAGAGCCAAAGCACTGCAGGTGCTGTTTTAGTTCTGTGGAGAAACTTTAAATCCCAGCATGAAAACCCTAAAAAATGTAAATAATGCATTAATTAACAAACTAATAATGAACAATTTAGGTTTTACAGCATTTATTAACCTTTGTTAAAGTTAGTTAACAAAATTAAATTAAATGTGCATTAAAAAAAATATTTTTTTAACTACTGCATTGTCTTTTATTATTTCTTGTAGATTTATTTTAATAATTTCATTATTTAATTTGCTTGCATATTGTAAAATGCTATACATGCAGTAAAAAACTGTAGTCCAGTGTGTTCTGAGCAATATAAATGAGTAATACGGAACGCTTTAAGCTGGTAACACCTGAACAGGTGTGTTCTTACACTGCAGACTTTGCATGCGAGTGAATGACACAGTCCATCTTCAGAACTTTATCTGATCTGAAGTGCAGTCCAATCTGTTATAAGAATCTCAAAACTAGTGGCAGACAATGAGCATCTGACCAAAAAGAATGAAATGGCTATTCATAGAGGAATGTGTGAAGATAACCAGTCTTATCAGTCAGCCCATCAGGGACTGCAGACTCTGCGGCAGAAATAGAATTCCTGATGAAAGGGGTGTAAAACAGCCCAGAGATGTTCCTGTCAGGAGTTGTCAACTAAAAGCGAGAAAGAGAATTCTTTCAAGACAATACAAAAAGGATTCAGTGAGTATATACAGTAAAATAAAAGTTTTATAATACATATAATGGAAAAACACGAACAACATAAATGCATGATAGAAAACTAGCTCTCTTACAGATTTACCTAAAATTTACATTGCTTCTTGTCTGACACCAAATGATCTTACTGCATTTTTTGAGTGCATAAAAGAAAATAAATGTATACAATACTAATATAACTCCACGTATATCTTGAAACTTTTTTGGCAACATTTAACTTCTAAAAACAAATGACATAATAAAGATAACAGACCACTCTGGAAACCTGTTATTTTATCATATTGTTGAATATGTCATGTTTGACTTGGAGTCTGACTCCAACTAGACTGAACCTGGTTTGCAGTGTACACATTGTCACACTTCATGTTGACTTAAAAAGCCTGACTAACCTGCTATTGTTTATACACAGAGAAAGAAGTAATGTGTTGGGTTATGATAGACCCACATACTGTACACATGATCAGGTATGGTGCTGATAATGGTAAGAACCTCCATGGAACACAAAAAACACCATAAAAGTTTAGCTACACAAGTTTGGGTATAAACGTTTTTTTTTTATTTTTTATGTTTTAATGTTTAAAATAAATATTTTATTCCCACCAAGACTACATTTAATCTATCAAAACAATGTAAGAATAAATCTGTAAAATAATAAAAGAAAGTACTGGCAGCTCATTACCAGGACATCATCCATTAATTTTACAGTCATGAATGCAATAAAATTGTGAAATTCAAAATAAAACACCTGTATAATAAAACACACAAACACACACACACACACACGCAAGCTTCTAGAGGGCACATAAGTCAGAAGTAACAAATTTAGGTAAAGTGGTGCAGAGCCAGTGGTAGTTTTGTAGGCAAACATCAATGCCTTGAATTTTATGCGAGCAGCTATTGGTAGCCAGTGTAAACTGATAAACAGAGGTGTGACGTGTATTCTTTTTGGCTCATTAAAAATGTATCTTGCTTCCGCGTTCTGGATTAATTGTAAAGGTTTGATAGAACTGGCTGGAAGACCTGCCAAGAGGGCATTGCAATAGTCCAGCCTGGACAGAACAAGAGCTTGAACAAGGAGTTGTGCAGCATGATCCGAAAGAAAGGGCTTGATCTTCTTGATTTTGAATAAAGCAAATCTGCAGGATCTGACAGTTTTAGCAATGTGGTCTGAGAAAGTCAACTGATCATCATCAATCATAACTTCAAGTTTACTGGCTGTTTTTGAAGCAGTTATGGTTGATGTGCCCAACTTGATGGTGAAACTGGGACGATCATATAATATCTGATTTTATGCTCAAGAAAGATTTCTTATTATCATCAAACAGTTGCTGCTTAAATTGTATTTATTTATTTATTTAGGGTTCTTTGATGGACTTCAAAGCATAAACAGAATGCTGTTTATTTTTATAACAATAACAAAATCTGTAACAAGCAAGTCTTTACAAGTTGCCTTTGATCAGTTTAATGCTGAATAAAAGTATTGATTTCTCTTAAGACACTAAAGTGTGTATGGGAACTATTCTTTCAGATAATCAGATTTCCACGAACACACAGCAATATGATACTGCTCAAACTTGTTTGATGGTTCAAAAGATATGAGACCCAAAACAAAATGATATATGAAGGTGGCAGTGTGGGGGCTGAGAAACAAGGAAATAGCAAGCCTGGGCTTGACATCACAGTTAGGAAAACGGTTATCCTCTGAGGCGAATCTATCATTTATCAACTACTGTCTCTGGTAACTGAGAGCACATGCATCACTAGAACTACACAACCTTGACTCAAACCCCACTTTCCCAGGGGCTGGGTTAATACGAGGTTAAAGAGTGAGCCTGGGTATGTGTGTATGTGCATGTGCAGTTTAGGAGTGAGAGTGAGTCGTCACTGATCAACTATGCATGCTAAATTCCTTAAATCTTTCTTAAAGAAGTCAGTATAATATATCTATTAGGTTTCGAAGTTTAGAACTAATATAGAAGACTGGGAGTAAGTGAAAGAGATGAATATGGACAGAGGAAGACAAAGGTCATCTAGACATCATCTAGGCACAAACAGTGAAAGATGACAAAAAGAGCCATTGATGAAACAGCACAATGCGAAGTACACTGACAAACGCTTGAATCCCATTATACTGCTTTTCCTCCAAATGGTTGTTTACTTTTCGTGTTTGCATGCTCACTGCTGCCCGTGGGTCAGTGCTGGGGAGTTTAGTGACAAAGCTGTCATTGTGCTCTCAGGTTAGAGAGAGACAGAGAGAAAGAGAACACAAACTATGGCCCATTCCACTTCCTCTTTCTGTTCTGGCCTGGTCAGCTATGGCTAAAACTGACTGGTCATGCAAACAGTTATGACTTCACAACCTGAACCGTCTATATTTAGACTGCATTAATTATATGACTTCTTAAAATAACCATGTACTGTCTAGTAGGAAAGAGGGTTGTTATTGTTATGTAAAACTAAAATAATACAAATTTGTTACGTGAAATGAAATAATGTTAATTTAAATAAAATATAGAAAAATGTAAACTTACTTTATCATTATTATTATTCATTTTATGTCCGCCGGTTTGAAAAAAAAGGAAACATTTCTCATTTTCATTTTCAGGAAACTAAAATAGAAATGAATGAAAAAAAAAATAGTTCAAAATTAAAGTTTCATTTAACTTTAATAAAAATGTAAATGAAAACAAAATATAAAAACTGTTAATAAAAACTATAATAATATCTCAGTTATTCTGAAACACTGGTAAGTCACTTTCCTTGCTCAGAAAGTTCTGATTACCTTAGATAAATAAAATAAAAATAAAAATCTAATCAAATTTCTGTGTAAAATAAAATATAATACATGAATAATATAAATGCACATAATATTAAAAACTACTTACGAAATATATATAAGTTAGGTATTATATATTGCACACACACTTTTCCAACAAAATGTTTCACGAAAAACTTATTTGTTCAAAATTGAGACAAAAAAGTATTAAAAAAGACACTTTCTCATTGGTTCATGTTATTGGATCATGTTCATAGTTGATGTAATGAAGTACCTGTGGTTTTTCTGCTGGAACACAAGATGACAGAAAAGATAAATTGTTCTGTAAAAAGCTCTATCATCATTTATTTGTAGATACCACTTTTTTTTTCTTCACATTTTTAAATGTCACTTGATTGCACAAAAAGGGGATGTCAATGCACATCCGTTATCTGGTTTCTGGCATACAACAAGCTTAATTACCTCAACAAAAACAAACTGTGTGGACTTGAAAATTACATATGTTTTAACTTCAGCACCTTTTATGACTAAAACAAAAATGTGAAGTTGCCTCCATCATCTGAGGTTTCTAAGTTTCAGGCATTCCTGGTCTGTCTGTTAGACAAGAGCCACTGAAAGGAACAATGAGAGTCTGTGTGATGCTCATTAACATCCGAAACAGAGGAGAAAAAGCCTGCGTACACATCCAACACTTGTCAGATGACCCTGATCGTTGTGTTTCTCCACTGCAACCAGAGCAGAAGAAAACAAGATGACTGTCATGGACTTTCTCTGGATGTCCTTTTTAAATTGAGGAAGAAGGCTGAAGACTAAGGTGAGAACAGCTTTCTGTTTGAATCAAATACCAGTGCAACTATAATCATCGTTATAATGTTGTTTAGGGAAAAGGTGAAATCCACAATGAACTGTATTGCTGTGCTGGTGATTTCAGCCAGTTTCTTCTCTTGGAACTCTGCAAAATACCACCACCACAATCAAGGTAATATCATTTAAGTTTATAGATTTGAAAGCCTCTTGAAGATATTTTAACACATAATATTAAATTACACAATGCTTTCACAACACTTTTTTATTTTTTATTTTTTCTAGACAAGGACAAAGATCTAAAATACCTCTTGGAACCTCTGGTATATGCTGAGGTCACTGCTCGCCGTGGAAACACAGTTGTTTTGCCATGTGTGATGAGATTTAAACCATCGCACTACAGAGTAAAGTGGACTAAAGTTGAGCCTTCTAGTAAAGGAGTGGAAAACATAGTGCTTATAACAAACGGACAAGCAGATAAGCAGTATGGCTCAGTCGGGCCTCGGGCGTCTCTCCTGCGTGCACATAACCTGGATGTTTCTCTGCGTCTTACTGACCTGGAGCTGGAAGATGACGGCAGCTACCGCTGTGAACTGATCAACGGAATTGAGGATGAAAGTGTCATTATTACTCTGAGAATTGAAGGTAGGACAAGCTGACAACCAGTCATGATCATTTTGATTTTCATTTTGTGCACACATGGTGACAATGAACAACAGTAAATAATAATAATTATTATTATTGTTATAATTATTGTTGTTGCTCTTATTAAATAATTAGCAAATGCAGATGGCTTTTACGATGATGATGATATTGATTATTAATTATGATTATGAATCCTAAATATTTCAATTTAATTTAATTTATGCATCATGTGTTCCCGGAGAATCGAACCCTCAACCTTCTGCTTGACAGCGCAATGCTCTACCAATTGAGCTACAGGAACACTAAACATGAAAACATATAAACATGAACATATTTTAATACATGAATTATATTGACCATGTATTTCAGGAGTTGTATTTCCTTATCAGAGCCACAATGGTCGGTACAGATTTACATTCTTTGATGCAAAAGAAGCTTGTGCTGAACAGGATGCCACACTTGCCTCTTACAAGCAGCTTTACAGGGGTAATCATAATATTTATACACGTAGACTGCTTGAGCAATTTTGGCTGAGGTTTATTTAAATATAAAATGTGTTTGGTGCTTAGCTATATTAATTCTGTGATACTCTTATGATGATTGATCTTAACAGCCTGGACTGAAGGGTTGGACTGGTGCAATGCTGGATGGCTGAGCGATGGAACTGTCAATTACCCAGTCCTGCAACCACGGCCGGCTTGTGGAGGGGATCTTCTTTCAGGCATCCGAAGTTACGGGCCCCGTCACAAAACACGGGACCACTATGATGCTTTCTGCTTCACCTCCACCACTAAGGGTCAGTGAATGAGGATTCTGCTGTGATGGAGAGTAGAATGGGATTCAGACGATGACAAAAAATATTTCACACATATTACAAAAAGTGTTAGTAATATTAGTATAGAGGTTTTCACGCATACTGTATGTAAAATAGTTTAGAAACTATTACTATTCTGAAGTCTTGGGTTAGTAAGTTTTATTGTTATTTTTTTTTTAAATGAAAGAAATGAATACATTTAGTTAACAGGGATGCATTAAATTGATCGAAAGGGACAGTAAAGATATTTATAATGTTACAAAATATCAGAGTTTACACTAAAATATTAACTGTTTTCAGCACTGATGTTAAAAGAAAATATATATTTTTGAGCAACAAATGATTTCTGAAGAATCATATGACACTGAAGACTGGAGTAACGATGCTGAAATTATTGCAAAATATATTCAAATTGAAAATAGTTATTTTAAATTGCAATAATAAATCACTATATTTACTGTATTTATCAAATAAATGCAACCATTGTGATCATAGGAGATTATTAAAATAAATAAATAAACAAAAACCTAAACTTTTGAATGGTAGTATATATTACGTTTATCCGGTCAGTGATCCATGGTCCTTTGAGAGTTACATTGATATAAACTGATACAGAGAATTATAGGAGGCATCATCCCTAATAAAAATGTTTTTGTTTAAAATAGAAGGCCATTAGAAACACAGTCACAGTTTGTTCCCAAAATATACTAGAAGTGACAGCCAATCAGCTCTGTTGTTTTTGTATTTAGCAAAGACAAAGAGTCTGTTACTCTGTAGAGTGACATTTGAGCTCCCATTATACCCACGAGACTGTTGAATGGCATTAATTGAATGTCTATAACAGAGATACAGAAAATACTCCTATTGCAGATCAGTTATTCACTCAATTTAATTATTTTATTTATTATTATTATGTTGCACTTATAAATATAAATGTTTTTTTAAAGATACCTCACATTCTGCTTTTCCAGGCTCTGTGTTCTTCATTCCGGGGCCATTCACTTCTGCCGAGGCTGAACGTGCCTGCAGACGGGATGGTGCCAGTCTAGCGAAGGTTGGTCAGATCTACTCATCTTGGAAGTTTCAGCAGCTTGACCACTGCGATGGAGGCTGGCTGCAGGATGGCAGTGTACGGTTCCCTATCATCAAACCAAGGGAGCGCTGTGGAGGCATTGCAGAACCAGGGGTTCATAGCTTCGGGTATCTCAGCAAAAGTTTGCAGCTTTATGGGGCTTATTGCTACAGATAACTGCTCCATGTTTTGCTGCCTGGTATATTTCTACTACAGAATGTCTGCACATACATGGCACACTGGTCTAAAGGTGAAGTCCCTAAAGTGGTGCAGAATGTGTCCTTCATTTGCGGAACATAACGGAATGATTATAACTAGAGGCTCTCTGCAGTGTAGAGCTGCAGGAAAAGGAATATATGAGCTACAGTTAGCGTTTTGGCTTAAGGCTAGCATTCACATCCATCATCAGTTCATTTACTAAGCTTTTTTTTTTAAAGCAAAAATGTTTGGGTCCTGCTAGGAATACATCACTTTCAAATTAAGTGTGGATTGACACAAAGGCTTTACTCCTGCTTGAATAGCTGCTACTGTAGCTTGAAATGCTAACTCAATAGCTTTGTATGAGGCGCCATGTAGAATTTAAATCAAACTTCGCTTATCAATACATATATAAAACACGTGCATGTTCACATATAAATTAGTCACATACTACTGGATATTCAAAATACATATATAAAATGCACGTGAACACTATGAAATCAATACGAATACATGCAATGTATGCATACACACTTGTGAATAACTTGCGTATATAAACTTGATGTGTGCATACACCTACAGACCCTGGCACATTCATATAAACTTGATCCGTGCATACACACCTATTAAACACTCGCACATACATATAAACTTGATCCGTGCATATACACCTATTAAACACTTGAACATAGTTTTAGCGTGAACGGAAGTAACCGCGTTTGCAATCATGGACAGAGATCTGTGTCATTCCTAATCGTTTGCTCAATCATTCAAAAAAAAAAAGTTTAAATAAAGCGAAAGCTAAATATTTATACACACACTGCATTGTGGTGCACTTTGAGATGAATTATCCACGGACCATGCTATCACCAGAATATCCGCCAACATGATCTTTTTACTAAACCCTTTATCCATGAAACAGGTTTTATTAGGTTGTGCTTGATTGATTACCTTTGATTATCCCGATTTTTTTTATTTTATTTGCATATGATGTTAAACTATTACACTGATAAAGATCCATCATTCATCCACCATCAGATAAAAAACCAAATGTTAATTCTGAGAATGTTCTCTCTCGGACTAAATCTAAAATATCTTAAACTGTGTTCTGAAGATAAACGGAGGTCTCACGGGTTTGGAATGACATGAGGGTGAGTTATTAATGACATAATTTAGATTTTTGGGTAAACTATCCCTTTAATTCTGAAAATGGCTAAGCTCACTTAGTTGGGAACACATTTTATATTTTTTAACTAGAGGCAGTTAAACTCTCTCTCTCTCTCTCTGTGTGTGTGTGTGTGTATGTGTGTAACTTGCATGGTTTGGAAGGTATTTCATGAAGATTGCACAGAAGTGAAATTCTCACCTTTTTCTAGATCGAAACTGCCAGTTACCTTACTGCTGGCGAGTGTGATATCATGGTCCATGAACTTGCCGGTGTTCTGAAATGTTCAGTGTCTGAGATATTTGGTGTCATTGAGAATAAAGAACTATGTATAAAGACTTGTATGCAGTAACATTTAACTATTTAACTTGTTTTCTCCTTAAAAAAGGTGTCACATGTAAGTGCATGAGAGCCTACAGTTCATGTGGAGAAGCTGTTTGTTTGCAATCAATGTACAGAATATGTTACAAATCAGCAGAGTTTGATACTTGCACTTCTGCCTATTCTTTTTTTCCTAGTTTGCAGAAGCTCTTCTACTGGGGGAGACTTACATTTTCACATGCACACATACATGGGTAAACATTCTCAGAATTAACATTTGGTTTTTTATCTGATGCAGGGGATGGTGGATCTTTATCAGTGTAATAGTTAAACATCATATGCGAATAAAATAAAAAACTTGTATACTATTTGATACAAATATTGTATTATTAACCAATTTTGAAGTTTAACTACATTCTGTTCCTGAAATCCACACTTTTGAAATCGAGATAATCAAAGGTAACCCAATCAAGCACAACCTAATAAAACATGTTTCGTGGATAAAGGGATTAGTAAAGAAATCATGTTGGTGGATATTCTGGTGATAGCATGGTCCGTGGATAATTCATCTCAAAGTGCACCACAATGCAGTATATGATTAAAGACAAAAACAAAGTGTATAAAGACATTTTACAACCTTTTTATAACTATATAGTACATTTTATCTACTAAATGTATTATTTTGGGGCAAAAAAAAATTAAAATAAAAAAAATTGAGAGATTAAGATTCTTTATATTCCAATTCATATGTGTATTAAAAAGCATTCAGCTTTCACTTTTTTCTTAAAACTTTTTTTTTTTTTATGTCTGAGTAAACGATTAGGAATGACACAGATCTCTGTCCATGATTGTAAATGCAGTTACTTCCGTTCACACTAAAACGACTTCCTTTTACACTGAAATGCCCTCCGTTTACACTGAAAAATTAATGAACTCACATCGACATATAAAATCACTTGCATATATAAGTGTGTGTGTGTGCATGTGTGTACACAAATAATGCAAGTTTTTCTCATCTGAGTGTCTGTAGGTGTATGCACGCGTCAAGTTTATATACGCAAGTTATTCACAAGTGTGTACATGCATACATTGCTAAAATTATATGTATTGGTATCGATTTCATATTAGTGTTCACGTGTATTTTATGTATGTATTTTTGAACATCCAGTAGTATGCATGTATATGTGAGTAATTTATATGTGAATATGCACGTATTTTATGTATGTATTGATAAGCGCAGTTTGATTTAAATCCTACACGGCGCCTCATAGCTTTGACTAAAGCCGTGCTGTAAATTGCAGCAGCAAAGGCATTAAATATATATAGCAGCAAGAACAATGTCAACCAAGTCTAAAAATTATTCAGTCAATGTATATGCTTTTATGTACTTTAATGTTGTTGTTTTTTCCATTAACTTGTAAAAAAGGAACAAATTATCCTTATGGTCTTATGTATTCATGTTATACTGTTTAGCACTATGTACTGAATGGTGCCTTATAGTTGGATTTTATTTATTTATTTTAACAATGAACAAAATAGTAAGATTGTAAAATGTGTGAATAAAATTACCAAAGAAAATATGAAATCTGTATTTACATGCACTCAATTTTTGTATGACAGTCCTAAAGTGCAGTATAAGTTACATACACCTGCACGGTGTTTCAAAACTACACCAAACAGTAATCAACCTAAAAAGATAAATTTCCATAAAATTGTTTTTCAAAGTGCCTCACAAATCACAGGTGAATTACTAGCAATGCTTTTAATAATAACCACAGATTTGTTAAGCTTATCCTTAATAACAATTAAGGATACACACATATTCACATGATGCAAGAAAATACATAAACATTTCTTACTGTGATAACTCTTTTTATTGTGATTGCTCTAATTGATTCTATGTTTCTAGAGTGATAAAATAATTTCTGGTTTCAGGCCATCAAAAAATAAAATATGGTTTTGTTTTGAACTGTGGGCCTGGAAATCAAAAACAAACAAGATGATTCAGACCAGCTGATGTTAGAGAGCATTTGTTCATAGGTTTATCTCATAATTTAATAAAAAAATAAAAATAAAAATAAAATAAAAAAAAAGGATGAAATGAAACTGAACAGGTGTATGGTCCAAATGGTTACAAGCTTTGTTTAGAAGTTGCATTTTATCAAGTGTGCTTTTATGGTGTCTTAGAATTACAAAATGTAATTCAGTGTCATAGTCTACACAGAGAAAAATGGACAAGAAAAGAACAGAGAGAAGAAAAACAAAAATGAATAACTCTTTAGTCTAATTTAAGTATCCTGTTATAAATGTTTGGTGTATTTAAACTTTTATCCAATTGGAAGTACCACTTAAAGGTATAGTTCACCCAAAATTGAATCAAACAGTTGGTGGTATTTTTTGTCCTACTATGAAAGTCAATGGCAACCACCAACTGTTTGATTACCAGCAATCTTCAAAATATCTTATATCTTCTTTTATGTTCAACATAAGAAAGCAATTCATACAGGTTTGGAATGACATGAGGGTGAGTAAATGATGACAGAATTATACATTTTGGGTAAACTATCCCTTTAAGAGAAGTTAAGTGGGACCGTTTTTTATATAGAATTGCTGTTATATAAAGAACTTTGTAGAGCTGATCGATGGATGTTTTTCAGGAGGATAAACAAAGGGATGACATGATAAAAAGAAGAGTGAAAGAAATAATGAAATGCAACTATGCCATGTTCTTGTTTTAAAAGTGCCATTTTATATCCAAATATTCCGGTGTTGTTGTTTTTTTTGTTGTCTCTTTTATTGTTATCTCCTTGTTCTGACCTGTGGGCCATGTTACCAGTTCTCTATTTGAGTATGCTGTTCCCACTGTAAGCAAAATACATGAAATGAACACATTATAATGTAATGTAATGTAATACAATATAATAAAATAATATAATATACAACAACAAAAAACATTTTTACCTGGTGAACAAGTGATCTTAGGCTCCTCCCACTGTCCGTTGCTCTGACATGTGATGATAGGGTTTTGTCTCTGGATGAAGCCTGGCTCACAGTAGTAGCGCACCTGTGAATTGGCCCTGTACTTTATTTGACGACGTCCAAATATCTTAGTGTGCAGCATGAGAGGGGGCTGGCCACAGAACGCTGCAAAAAAATAATCAAGATGAACTTTTACTCTTCCTGGGCGCCTGCACTCCTACAAATTGTGATGTACTCACCAATGCCTTTCTTGCAGGTGTAAGACAACTGGTAGTTGCAAGGGATATCACTCCAATGACCATCATCGTACCACACCATGACAACACAATCCTCCCCTGACAGGAAGTAGCTGTCTGGTTGTCCATGATACCAGTTCTCATACAACTGATAAAGAGAGACAGGTCAAAAGATTGGAATAATCACACCTTTAATCAAATCACAAATCCCTTGCATTTCCAGCTTGGAAAACACTTGAAGAAACACTTGATGTTTTTCATGTTTTTATTTGTATTTTTTAATACAGAAAGCCAGATCAGTAGTCTCACCAGAGGGTTCCCATCTGACCAACGGAAATCTCCCTCAATGGTCTTGTCATTGAGACCCGTCCACTGATACTTCCTGTATTTATCTAATGAAAGAAAAAAAAACACAGAAATGCCAAAGAACCAGCATACACTGTCAGTAAGACACAACATAGAATCAACTTCGAGTTTGACACCCACATACATAATACTGTATATGACGGACATGCACAGGACATTTTCACACAACCCTCACAACCCTCAAGTTCAAAGCCCTTCACCATTTTGATGATTCTATAGAAATGCAGAACAAAATGCAGGGCCTCTCAATGTTATGTCAACAAACCTGGTCCTTTATGAATTCCTTTATGTACTGTAGGCTAAACCGCTTCAGTAGCTTGACACTCTTTTTGACTTTTAGTTTGAGCAATATCGAGCAATAGTACTGCTTTTCAGATAACAGTTCACAGTTCAGAGCAAGAAGTTAGTATTGAGTAAGCTAACTTACAATTTTGAGAAACTTTTGGTATTTATTTTTTTTGTAGTTTTGCTCTTCACCAATAAGAATAGTTTCAAATGAAGCCGATGCAGATTTAAACAGTGCACATCTCTGAGTAAACATACCTTAATGGAGTTTCTTACTTAATAAATCAGTGTTTTTGATTGAACTGGTTAAGGAAATAGTTCAACGGCTCACTCATAATAAAGACTTAGATGAATTGATCCTGAATGAATCTAACTAATTGGTTGAACAAATGATAATTCACTCATAAACACTCACTTCTGCACCACCTACTGTCAGAAAGAGTTCCGGAAAAAAATACCTTGTTAAACGCATTCCATTAGGTTCAAATCAGGTTCCATCAAGTAAAATTTTTTAACATATGATAAGAAGTCAAAATGATTAGATCAACAGGAAAGGGCCACCTCTACAAGCACTTGTTTAAACATACCATTGATAAACTTCTGTTCCTCAGGTGACATAACAGAGATCAGGTGACCTCCGCCCATGCGACAGTGCTGCTCTGCCACATCCCATTTCTGCCGTTTGGTGAAATGTCTATAACAAAACCCTTGGAACTTTTCCCAGCCTGGTTCACAGTGCTCTAGATCTTTGTTGGGAGATGTAAAAATATTATAGAAATCAGAACAGACTCAGCATTAGGTAACCAAATATTAATAATAATAATAATAATAATTTTAAAGATAAAAAAGTACTGTAACAATTGCTCCACTTTTTCCAGTGAAGAAGTACAATGCAGGTAACTCACCTGTCTCACAAACATCTCCTCCATAAGTAGGTAGACAGAGACACCTATGACCTTCTCTACTGTCCACACATGTGCCTCCATTTTTACAAGGGTTCTCCAGACATGCATCTAAAAGGCCATTAACATGATTTTATAGATCACTATAAAAATATTGGACACAAGTGAAGGATTTGAAATAAAGCTTGATTGTACTACTAAATACAAGGTGGTGCTACTATATAGCTGGACCGAGAGTGTGGCATAAAATTTGTGGACCCCAACTAAAAAAAAAAAAAAAACAGGCTAAATCTAGATCCCTGAAATGTTCTGTTAACCTCTAACTACATAAAACATGCTGTATCAACACCGGATACATTGCCGTTTCTTTCCAATTGTTCTCTTATCATATTCTAGTCATCATGGCCCCACTAAACCAAACTCTTCCTTCATGCACGACTGAAACTATTTGTTGTGATGGGGGATAAACAATTCTGATAAAGTCTTTCTGTCTCTCTGTCTGCACTGTCCTCTTTGAAAGACGCGCTACTCTGTTGTTACAGATGAGTGCATATCAGTTATCAAGTTTCCAGATATTTTAAAGAGATGCATCTGCCAGTGTTTGGAGGGAAACAGTGCCCCCTGTTGAGAGCACATGCTTTGCTCAAGAAATTTAAACGACCAATAGAGGGTGCAATCACTCCCAGATGTACAAGGCAGTGTTGTTATTAACTTGAACGAATGATTAAGAAATAATATCTGAATGGGTAATAAAACTGAAATATATGAATTAGATGAAGTATCTAAATATTACATGAAAAAAGGTTAAGAAGAGCTTGTCAACTAATTGAAATAAAATAAGCTGAATAATTATAATGACTAAAATGAAAACTAAAAATAAACTAAAGCTTAAAAAAAAGACAAAAAATCAATGAATTACAAAAAATGAAACAAATTAAAATGAAAAAAAAAAGGTAATGTAAAATATGCACTATAGTAATATATAAATGAAACTAAAATAACCAATTTAAGGGGCTTGACCATGTGCTTTTTAAACTAGTTTAATAGTTCATTCATAATTAAATAGCATTGAAATAATTTTTGCCAAGTTTTTTTCTCTCTCTCCTTAAAGGACCACTCCAAGAAACTTCTCTTCTCCAGTGAAAGTGCATGGATATCTACTACAACACAGACAGAAGCAGGTTATAAAATACTAATTGCAGCGTGGAAGATAAGATATACAACATGTTTACCTGAAATGTAGTCTGTCCTGACCAACACTCTCGGGGTAGGTCTGGCAGGTAGACTGGTAGACTCAGGTGTGGTTTTGACATCTTTCTTCATAATCATTATCATGAGTTTGTAATCATTTTTGTCGTCATCATCATCATCTTCATTGTTGGCTCTAGTAGTGGATGGTTTTTGGGTTTGTGCTGTCTCCTCATTGGTGGAGTTTTTGATGTGATCTGTGGTAACTGCCGCTTCCCCACTGAGTTCAACATCTGCTCTGAAATCTCCTGGGTTTGTGGAAGAGGGCACAGTTTGCCAGAAGGGACTTTGGGTCCCATGAGGAAGAAACGTAACCTCCAGACTTGTTGTGGGTCCAACCGTGCGTGTGTGATTATCATCATCACTATTTGTTTCAATAATTTCTTGAATATCTGTCACATTAGAGAGAGTGATGCTGGCCATATCTGCGTATGTAGGCTTAATAATGGAAGATCCGTTTCCTGGGAGTTCTCTTTCTCCGGAAGATACATCCTCATCACTGCCTTCAACAAGCAAGGTTACAGTAGAATTATTTCGCTCATTCAAAATTTTTGTATTTTTGTGGTAAATAAAAAGCCATCAAAAACGTTATTTGCTGATACAATATATATAATATAATAATATTTCTCAATATTACAGTTTTTACTGTATTTTTGATAAATGCAGTCTTAGTAGGCAAAAGAGATTTCTTTCAAAAACATCACAAATATTTCTGATCCAAAACATTTGAATGGTAGTATGTATGTGTGTATGTGTATAGTCTGTGTGTGTGTGTATGTATGTAATATGTATATATATATATATATATATATATATATATATATATATATATATATATATATATATATATATATATATATTCATAATTTTTTCATGAAATATTACTAAGTATATATATTTCCTGCTTATATAAGTAGGAATTTCTTCCAAACCTTATTAATTAATGGGTTCAAAAAATGGGTTTGTTTTGTCACAAACAATATGGGGATGCCAGTGATCCCTGCATGTAAATTTGTTTAAATAATATTTACCTTTTACTTTGACTTGTGCCTGGTCATAAGCATCCTCCAAGCCATGCTGGACTTTACAGCGGTAGAAGCCTGTATCATTGTGTATCAGTCCATCCAGTCTGAGGGTGAGATCAGCTGAAGAGGCAGCATAATTCAGCAGTGACGCCCTGCCTTTATACAACTCACTCACCTTCACCCACTCACCACGGGCCACCAAGATTTCTGTCTCTCTGTTTGATGAAAGAAAGCTCCATTTGACTCGTGGCTGGGTTAGTACAGCATGTCGGCCCAAAGATGTGGTCCAGGAGAGACTCACAAGACAGGGAAGAGTCAGGGAACCCCCCAAAATTGCAGACACTGGGGGGCTATCAGGAATGGTCACTTGTAAGAATGCGGTTTCATCTGAGAAAAAGACAAGATTGATTGAGATGCTAATCATCTGACAGTTTAATACTGAAATGGATTTTCATTTTCGATATTCAAAGCATAGATTTTAATTTTAATGTGAGTTTTTAGACTTTGTATTGCTAAAAAGCAATAAAAGTGTATTAACACTGTAACTACACTGTCTGTGACCTTTACTGTTATTTCATTAATTATATCCCGTGTGTTGAACGGTAGAGGTGAGACACACCTGCTGCAGAACTGAAGACAGCCGAAGATGATGAGACAAAGAGGCAGACGGCACACAGCAGTAAATTCAGGAACATTGCTGAGCTGAGACAGAACAGAGAGGGAGAGAATGAGAGAATATAGAAACAAATTTAAAGAACAGCATTATAAATGTCAAAGGGAACTGTAACACACCACAACATAAGATCATTGTGTTGAAATGAAAGGTGCATCCATCCATCCATTGTTTAAATCATTCTGTCTGTCTATAAGGTCTATAATACTTCAAAGTTTAAGGCTTTTTTTCCCTAGAAATTGTGACATTAGTGTTATCCTTAAATATCTATCTCTTTGAATTTTAAATAATTTTAAGGCCACTTTTTTAGGCATTCTCAATTTAGTTCTGAATGGCCCACAACTTTGATTTTGGTATTTTTGTGGTTATTAAAAAGCAAAAAAAAAACTTTCTTTGCTGATGCACTGTATAAGTAGATTGTTTATTTTTTACTTACTCGGACTAATATTGTTCAGATCTGTTAATGAGAAGCTCTCTGTCATAGCCCCAGATGTAGATGCTCTATATGTGTCTGATTTATGCGAGGTGACCAAATGTTTGGATTTTTGGGTGGATAAGTTCAAATCCTCATCAGAAACCTCCAACCAACCTTCAGTGCTGGATGTTCTTATTGAGGTGGACTGAGTTGTGTGTGTAAAAAGACCAAGGTCTTCATCTGGCTCTGGACCCACATAGCAAATGTCTTCTGGCCCAGATCCGGGCCACAAAATCACTTTTCCCTCGGCCGAAGTACCGCTAAGAATGATGGCCCTGAAGTGGCCCAGAACTGGATTAAAGACTAGGGCCACACATGGGCCAATAACCCTGCCGGGAATCTCAGAAAGTTAATCACCCTTAACTGGCCCTGAACTGGGCCTAAAGAGGATTAATTATTGGTACCAATTCTCAGCATTAAGTCAACTAGACTCCCCCAATATGAGCCTCACCTGAGCATATAGCCCAGACCCAATACAGAATCTTAATATTTCATATTATTTGTATATAAAAGTAAAGCCAGATTGCTATAAGGGCAAACATTTAGGACAGGGCCCAGCAACCTCAAGAGTGCTTAGGCCGGCATCTCAATGGATGCCTGCTGTCTGGAATACAGAATGACTTCATTCGGAAGGGAAATTGAGAAGGAGGAGGTCTATTCTAATTTTTTGTACATCACAGCAGTGATTTTACAGACCATTTAAGAGGCTCACTATTTCTTGCTAAAGATGTGGTTTTAGTTGCCATGTTATGCCAATGTTGGATAAACTCTCAGACAGACAAGGGATGGTAAAAGAAAGAAGAAAAACTTTAATAACAGATCCACATGAAAAGAGCTTTACAGAGAGACCTTTTTAGTTTCATAAAAATAAAATAAAACAAGTTTTAATGCTTCAGTTGCTTAGGAAAAAAAAAAAAAAAACCTTGCTGGTGCTTTAAAAATCCAGATACAAATAGACTGATCTGAATAACATCAAGAACTTTTTAATCTCCAAAGAACAATTTGGGGCCAAAACAATTTATTCCTGCTTCCTGTTGCCACAGGCAAGTCTTTTTAGTTTCACAAAAACTTTTTTATCCACCAGTACTAAGACAGTTTATCAAAGAACAATTACTAAATGGTGTTTATTATGTTATAACAATAATCTGATTGGATAGTACTCTGCAGACTAATGGCCAAATCACATGGACTGATGCAACATGCATATTCAGCACAGTAATGTCCTCCATAACATCTTATGCTGTGCTCTCAAACTTAAAAATGTATACACAGAATTCACTTACCCTAAAATGATGCCCAAAAAGTCCAGAGGAGGAGAAGAAAGAGAGAGAATGATAGAGTGGAGGAATAAAGGCACAGGATCTGTGATCAACCCACTCTCTTTAACCAATAGAGTTCATTTTCCTATTTGTCCCTGGCACGATGGAAAAAGTGGGACGGAGGAAAACTTAAAATGTCCTAAATTAGAATGAGCTGAAAGAGGGAAAGAGAGGAGACGCTATTAATCAAATATCATATACATACCCTGAAATGTTACTCGATGGCTGTTTATTTTCCTATAAGAAGGGTAAACCCAGAAGAGTTAACGTGTGTAATTCTGTTTCGCTTTAGTTCATTGCTGGCTCATAATCTTCTTGACCGACATTTACTGATTCTGTCAGGGCATTAAAGGATTAAAACTTGTTGAGGTGAAAACGGCTGCAATTTCTAAACTGTAAAAAATCTAAATAAAATTAAAAAATCTAATAGACATGAGACACACACACAATATATATATATATATAAGTGAAAAAGACTGTCAAATTATTCAAATGAATAATAACTCAAATTAATTTCAAACATAATTGTGAGACAATACTGAGTGGTGTTAGTTTTTTTTTAGCTATGAATTAAAGGAATGGTTCACCCAAAAACATAAAAATTTGCTAAAGATTTACTCACCCTGAAATCCAAGATGTAGGTGAGTTTGTTTCTTCATTGGTAAGAGATTTGGAGATATTTAGCATTACATCACTTGCTCACTAATGGAGCCAGTAAATGGGTTCCATCAGAATGAGTCTAAAAAACCACATTAATCCACAAGCAATCAACATGACTCCGGTCCAACAAAAAGCTGTGTGTTTGTAATCAATGAAGGCCTGAGGGTGAGTACATTTTCAGCAAGTTTCATTTTTGGGTGAATTATTTCTCTAACAAAAACGTTTTTTTTTTAGAATGAAAACTGTGCCAACAATGTGCAAACATGTAAGCATCAATTTCTCCAATAATTTTATGATGGTAAACACTGTTATGGCTAAATATAAGCTACACAGTGATGAAACTGAGTGCAACTCTCTGTCACTTCTGTATAACAGGGTAAGTGTGAATACCTTCTGTGACTGGCTTTGCTGACTATCTATAAGCTAGGACAAATCTGTGTTGGTGAGCTTTAATAACCAGATCCTTCTGTAATGATGAGATAACTGCTTATTCAGAGAAATGACCAGTTTGGATTGGTTTTGAGGCATGAGTCACAGCCGATTTACTGTAAATCTGTAAGTTTGAATCTGATCCATTTGAGAAGGTAATCACATGTGAACACAGCAGACCAGAGCCTAACCTCCTGTTAAAACAGTAACAAACTTTCAGAGATGAGAGGCTGGATGACAGAAGCAAGGAATAGTTTATGCACACAGAGAGAGGAGGGTGAATATGGCGTTGTATATTACATATTCTTCAACAGTCATATACAAGAGGAATGTAACATATCAACACAGATGACAGTCTCAGAAATCCTAACACATGCTGAAGATGAGGAATAAGGTAATATCACTCTGGACATCTACAATAAATGTCTATACATTTAGACCAGCCTTAAGTTTATATAAAAGCAACAGTACATTGTTTATTGGCTCTTGCATTATGGTAATCCTTTAATAATGAGCAAGATTACCTCTGCCTGCTAGCCATTAAGGATTTTAAAGGGGTCATATGATGCCAGTGTTACAAGCTGCTCATGAATAGATAAGATCCCTAAAGTTGCAAAAATTAAAATCTCAAACCCAAAGAGATATTCTTTATAAAAGTTGAGACTCATCCACTCCCCCTAAAATTCCTTGTTTTAACGCCCACACATCTATGTCACGATGTGGGGAGATTTGCATAACACCACCCAAATGTCCACACAAAGAAATAAGGTGTAACTTTGATTTTTGCTGTTGCTGCCGGCACCATGTTGTGGAGACGATGTTTCATTGTGAAAGCAAAAATACTTTGTTTGGCCCTCCAAAAGAGGACACAACTAGAAATCAGTGGTTAAGGGACTGTTTCCCAATCGCGTGAGAGAAGACTACAATGCCGGCTGTTTTGACTCACAGTCTATAAGTACTTTACATATTTAAAGGATTTTCCACAAGTTTTGAGCAAAGTAGCGCTTGCTATTCGTCGTTTCTCCAATCACAAATGCAGACATGGTTTTATGTTTATGCGTCGCATTGCAACTCAACATGTAAAAAGAATGTATACGTTATTATAATCAGTAATTATGTCCTCTTTGTAGTGGGTTTTATAGTTTTTGTCTTGTAGCACCTGTGTTTGGGACAAGCATCACAGTATTGGAAGGGGCGTAACATACAACTTGAAATGTTAAAGTATTAGTGCATGAAGAAATTAATATTAGCCAAGATTAATAAATGTTGTAAATGTATTATTTATAGACAAATACTAAGAATTGCAAAAACTAACATGAGTACTAATGTATATAATTTAAAAATATTACAATTTCATCATTTACCAAGTCATTAAAAGACAAAATAAATATCGCAAAAATATTAATTATATTGTAAAATTTGGTTTAATCTGGTTTATTTTTAATGCGGTGAAACAATCAAATGTTGGTATAATACAGAGATTAACAAGAAAAATGACAAAACCTGAACTATAATGTCAAAAATATCCATGTTTTAGAGTAAGACACTGGTGGCTGAGGCAAACCTCACAGAAAATATAACAGCTGTCACCAGAGAACACTTTTGCACTAAACGTTTTTACAGCCATTTTAAGTGTGTGGCCCTAAATTATCTATGTTAAATCAGTTTTGCATATTTTTGAGAATATTTAAAATACAAAAAAGATGCAAAAGGTGAGATTACTCCCTGCAATGCAAGTATCAGGTTGTGTTCAACAGTATGTTGGATTGAAACCTTCTGATTCCAATTAAGGCTAAAAATCAGTCCATTACGAGCATATTCAACTGTTGGGAAAGGAACATCTGACTGCTTCCCAAACATCACCAAAGTGGCGCGACCGGACTCTAAAACACAGACTGAGTGATGACGGAGTGGGTTTGGAAGTAAAAAACTTTGACAGTAATCTCAAGGATGGCAGTTGAGGCCCTGTTCATTTGGACAGTTAAATACAGGAGGAACAGTAATTCATGTGGTGGTGTTGAATTCACAGTAAAGGAGGAATGCTGACTCAGACATCAGAAAGAAAGACAGCCGGAGAGAGGAACTGCAAGAGCATTTTTTTTTTTTTTTACTTTCTGCAAAGATTCTGAACATAACCCAAACGTAATGTTTAAAATTAGATTAAAACCTAAATATCTCCAACCTAATTGCTTTAAATAACCAGCAATCCAAAATAGCTAACTTTAAGCTCATTTTTCCAACTCCCCTAGAGTTAAACTGTTGAGTTTTACCATTTTCTAATCCATTCAGCCGATCTCATGGTCTGGCGGTAGCACTTTTTAGCTGCTATTTTCTGCTATTGCTACAACTACACAAACTAGCTGGGGACTATTTCAGGCGCTGCGTGATATCACTGCGTCTGCTGCATCCATGGTAAGGCAGCAAAGTTCCTTGATTACACCGGAATGAAAGTATAGTTCCTAGCCATTTGGCCAAGAAAATCACAACCTTTCATTTTCCGTCAGTCTTGGTTCACGATGTAACTACAGAAGAGTCATGTTTTAAGTAGGAAAAATATAGAAACTTTTGGTCATTTTTGAGCAAGATGGTAACGGTCTAATCAGATTGAATGGTCTATGCTAAGCTAAGCTAAAAATGCTACCGCCAGACCCGGAGATCAGCTTAATGGATTCAAAAACATTAAAACTCAACCGTTTAACTCCAGGGGAGTTGGAAAATGAGCTTATTTTCAAAAACATTGGTGTGTTCCTTAAAGACACTTTTCTTTTTTTACAGAAACTGAAGAGCCCCCTAGTGGAATTTAAAACCAAGCATTGCTGAAATGTCTTGCTAATATAAAAGATGGGAAGTAAAAAATCTTATATTTAAAAAAAACTCTTATATTTTCTGATTCTGCGCTAGATCCATTGCTTCAGCTGGAAGGCTGAGAGCTGAGAGTTTTTGCTCCCACATGGTTTCCACTACTTTGTACAGTTCCATGGTGGCTTTGGCATCTTCTACTGATGAGTGGCCTCCCTTCCCTGTCTGAAAATATAAGAGAGAGTTATTCAGTAGAAAAAAAATAGAAAGCCATTTTTATTTTCTTTATAAAATAGTCTGACATTTCCTCTGTCAATCCAGGGATTCAAGAGCTGCTTTGAACCGACTCCAGATTTAACATCTTAAATGTCTGACAGCTGAACTTCTCTAAGCACTCTGATCTTTGTGGCAGTGGTGAAACTGACATCCACTGAGATATGTTTCAACTTTCTGTGCTGAGTTAAACCCACCTGTATGTCCTTTTTGAGAATAGCCTTAGTGAGCCTCTTCAGAGACACCATTTCATTCACAGGCAGCCCAGCTTTCTGGTTTAGCAGTGGAATCCGTGCCGTATCTCGTGTTTGGCAAGCAGGATGGAAATATTTTAAGGCCTTGAAGTCATTATTGATGGCATGGCCCACAACCACTTTCCCTGTTATTATCTTCACAATCTGCAAAATGTGTAATAATGCTTAGTAGACTTATTAGACAAAACCAATCAGAATATTACTGGTTCGTCATTACTTTGTTTTGAGCACATCTACATAATTAAAAATAGAACAATCTAAAATCAGTAGTTTTAAATCATATGAATTTAGACACCAAAACTTTGTAACATACAATATCAAAATGGATACTCATTTGGAGATAAATAATATATTTTACTGCATTACATTGAATTATTAGTGATTTAATGATTTAAGTGAGCATTAGATGATGGCAAATGTAATCTAAATGTAAAAATATTGAAATGAGCATGAACAATTAAAGGGTTAGTTCACCCAATAATCAAAATTATGTAATTAATGACTCACCCTCATGTCGTTCCAAACCCATGAGACCTCCGTTTATCTTTGGAACACAGTTTAAGATATTTTAGATTTAGTCCCGAGAGCTCTCAGTCCCTCTATTGGAACTGTGTGTACGGTATACTGTCCATGTCCAGAAAGGTAAGAAAAACCTCATCAAAGTAGTCCATGTGCCATCAGAGGGTCAGTTAGAATTTTTTTAAGCATCGAAAATACATTTTGGTCCAAAAATAGCAAAAACTACAACTTTTAACTCCCTCTGAGTTAAAACAAACCAATATCCCGGAGTAATTCATTACAGTACACTGACTGAACTGCTGTGAAGAGAGAACTGAAGATGAACACTGAGCCGAGCCAGATAATGAATGCTTCATTGACTCCTTCACGAGTCAAGAACTGCTTCCATCAGTTTTCGGATCACCAGTACTTCTTTCGGACAGTTCGATTCAATACACCGGTTGAAGAAAAACCGGTTCTTTTGCGCTCGATGTAATGGCGTCATTTGCGATGACTGCCCTTCATTCCAGCCTTCGGTTTACCCACGCTCATAAAATTAGCACAGAATCAGTTCAGAATCAATCACCAAAAGAATCAGTTCATTTCAGACGCTCTGTGTGTCGGTCTGCTTCACGCTGAATCACACATGTGCAGTATCATCAGCTCCTCGGTTCTCGAATCGGACACGTCTAACAGAAACGGTTCTTGCCTTGAGAATGAGTCAGTCTTTTGTTCATTATCTGTCTCGGCTCTGCGTTCATCTTCAGTTCTCTCTTCACAGCAGTTCAGTCAGTGTACTGTTTGAGTAAATGAATTACTCCGGGATATTGGTTTGTTTTAACTGAGAGGGAGTGTCAGCCACATTAAAAAAGTTAACAGCTTAAGTCATTTGTGGATTAATGCGTATTGGAGACGCGAACTGTTTAAAACGATTCAGTTCGATTTGGTGAATTGTATTTTGTATTTTTGATGCATCAAAAAATTCTAACTGACCCTCTAATGTCACATGGACTACTTTGATGATGTTTTTCTTAACTTTCTGGACATGGACAGTAGGCCATACACACAATTTCAATGGAGGGAGTGAGAGCTCTCGGACTAAATCTAAAATATCTTAAACTGTGTTCCGAAGATAAACGGAGGTCTTACCGGTTTGGAACGACACAAGGGTGAGTTATTAATGACATAATTTAAATTTTTGGGTGAACTATCCCTTTAAATCACATTTTGTTGCTTTGCAGCCTGAAATGAAGATGGACACAGTTTTTGTTTTATCCAGTTATACCCACTGTAACATGACCACTTAAGTAGAGACACTTTTTCATACCTCTTTTTGTGCATGTTCAAAGGGTATGGCATGGAGGAGGTCCCGCCTCCTGATTCCGCTCCAGCGAGTGCGGAAGTCTGTCACTGGATCGATGGGTTTGATATATTTATCATAAATCACATCACCCTCGTAGTTGACGATACTGCAGCGGGCGAGTTCATTGCGACACCCCTTCGGTCCTGTTCCCACCATCTCACAGTCCATTGCCACATATTTCAAAGGTCCGAGGGTGCGGGGTGCCGCTTGGTCTGTCGGATGTCTTTGAGATGTGGAGGCAGTGGATGGAAATGAAAATGTGGAAAACATCTGTGCAGAACCAGAAGGCTCACTTGTCTTATTAGGCAGATAAGAGGTCACTTTGGGAAAAATAGCACCTGGGTTTGATTGATCGCCTCCATTGAACTGCATGTACTTTTTTTTATTTTTCTGCTTGTTTTTGTTTCGCTTTTTATTTTGTTTGTCTTTTAAAAAACCCTTTTGCTCCAGGTAATGTCTCCTTCCTAGGAAACGTTCATGTTTAGCATTTCCTCTGGATTTACCTGATTTGCCTCCACTAATAGGCTCATAATCCAGGTTCAACATAAGCCCTGACATTCTTGTACTTCCTCAAAGGTTGATTACAGCAGGTGTCTTCTTGATGTTCTTTTACTATTAAATAGAGAAAAAGAACGACTGTTTAGACAAAGAACTAACATGACTACACAAAATTATTGTCATAATCATTCCACAGAAAAGTTCACTGTAAATTTTTTTAAATGCGAGTGTGACCCTGGACCACAAAACCAGTCTTAAGTTGCTGGGGTATATTTGTAGCAACATCCAAAAATACATTGTATGTTTCAAAATTCTAGGTTTTTCATTTATGCCAAAAATAATTAGGATAATAAGTAAAGAACATGCTACATGAAGATATTTAGTAGATTTCCTCCTGTAAATATATCAAAACTTAATTTTTGATTAGTAATATGTATTGCTAATAACTTAAGCTGAACAAGTATAAACTCGATTTTCTCAATATTTAGATTTTTTTGCCCCCTCAGATTCCAGATTTTCAAATAGTTGTATCTCGGCCAAATATTGTATGATCCTAACAAAACAATAAATCAGTGGAAAGCATATTTATTCAGCTTTTGGGTGATGTATAAATCTCAATTTTACGGTCTCAGAGATTGACACTTAAGACTGGTTTTGTGGACCAGGGTCACGAATAATAAAAATAATTAGAGATATATCTAATAACATTAACTCAATAAATAAAAACATGACAAAAACAAAAAAAGTACTGAAATAATTAAAAGGATTACAATAAATAACTAAAGTAAATATTAAATCTATAATAAAATACTTCAGTGAAGAAAAAAAACGTAGGTATGTAACACAAACTAATATTTTACAGATCTGTATAATAACTTTTCACGGTGTAAAATGGGTATTTTAAATACAGTAAAATATACAGATGGCTTTTAAATTAAGCTCGGACATAATGCTTCTGGGGGGGATCGTGGCATGTAAACGTTTCAAAACACAATCTTTTATTAATCTATTCAAAGGCACCAGCATCAATTCACAATATGAGATAAACACTCAAAAGGAGAGCTGACAGTTTTACTTGACATTTTCGATTTTCTTACAGTTCCTGGAGTCTTATAGGTTTTGAATAAAAATAACAGGTCTGTCTTTCACATAAATTATGAACATTGCTCTTGAATTGGATATGAAAGCACATTTTCAAGACCGAGGACAACTTATCTAATTTAGCCAATTCGCTGAGTATTAACTTACATTGTGCATTTATATTGTTCATAAGCTTTCAAAGTCGCCGCACACATACCATTATTTGCTCCACAATGTCGATCTTTGATATATATATTTTTCCCTATTATTGAGTTCAACACAAGCATGTCGCTCGTGCGACTGCATATGTACTTCCGGGTCAGAGTTTAACGGTTTTTAGAAAGTTCGGCTCTTTCGAACATTTCAATTCACAGAACCGGTTCATAAACGAATTCAGTGAATCTTTTCTATGTCAGGAAGTAATTGCAGTAGTGCAGGTTCTAAAGGTTTCTGTTTACTGTTCATTAAGTTTTCGTTCGACGCCAGTTTTATTATTATGGTATATCATAATTCAAATCCCATTTGTGAACGATTCGTTCATGTCAGTTCCTGAATCAGTTGAACCGAATCATTGATTTGTTCAGGAATCGGATATCACTAGTAGGCGTGCTACATGTAACGTAAACACAAAAGTCGTAATACGTTCCCAGTTTTTTTTTTTTTTATTATTAATTTATTATTAATAAATGGCTACTCGGATTATTAAAGGGCACTCGGTTTACTCTGCATGTTGTTTTTGGTACTGAAGAAATGTTTGTTGTGGCTTTTTCAGAGGCTGTCAACCTACAGACACATATCAGACTCCTACATAATAGTAATGAATCAACACCTTCTGCTATTTAAGTGTGTGTGCATTATAAACATATGTTTTGATGTTTGTCAAGAATTCAAGTGCGAGTGTAACAGTAAACGAATAATATCTTAAAGTTAAGCTGTGGGGTTTCTGTCAGTTTAAATATTTATGTACATGTGAAAGTGTAACGTTATCTGTGTTTCTCCGTGCACGCAGGAGTTATTCAGTGAGAGTTTGTGAGATACTCTGCCTGTTGAGCTGGTCTGCAGCCAGACTCTATTGGCCAACCTCGGTGATCTTACACCCCCAAAGAGCGCTGATCTGCTGCTGGATAAAGAGATCAAGGACAAGCGGGAAATGAGTTTATTCTTATATAATATATGTTAACAACACCTTGCCTTAATTTAAGATAATGTTACAACGTCAGAACATTGCTCAAAACCCACTTGTTTTGTAACCCACGAGGAGCATTTGCCTGTAGAAAAAGCTTTGAGATGCACGACATGATAAAATATATACTTAGAATGCAAGGAAAAGTCTTTAAGTGTCTGCAAAAACTAGTTTTGCTTTGGGACCAATTTTTTATATTGGACATCAAGTGGTAAATACAATAGAAAAAATTGCTTATAGAACCAATGTAATTGTAGTATCACTAAAATCCTTTTATGGGTTTTATTAATATTTCGAATTAGTTTTTATTATTATTATTTCATTTTAATTTTAAAATTGTTGTAATTGTGTTGTTTTCATTAGCTACTTGTTTTAAAGTAAATAATATACATATAAAGTAACATATATCAAGTGTTTCCTCTGCAGCTGGTTTGCTATAAAATACGTTGTTGTGTAGCTATATTATTTCAGTTAATGTTTTTACTACAAGTATTGAAAAAACATTTTTTTTTTCATGGTTTTAATTTGTTAACTATATTAACCCTGTGTTGTATAAAGGTAAACTCCTTGAAATGTATGTAGTTTCAGAAGTGTTAATAACTTAAGGATTAATTTATTAATATTCATAATTTATGTAAGTTTTTTGTGATTACAGGGATTTATTTTTTTACTCAAAATATCAGTATCTGCCAAATAAAGCATTTTAGATATTAATATAACTTATAGACTATTCATCAAAGTTTCTGTGACCTTTCTCCATGTTCACTTTTCTAGTTGTAGAAATAAGTCTTTCAAAATTCCCTTATTGTATAATTATAATTCATCTTTGTATTTTCATATTTAGGTTTCCAGAGTGAACTTCTTTTTCCCCATGCAACCTGGTACTGGTGGCTGTCAAGCCCAAAGAAGCACAGAGCTGAATGAAATAACATGCACTAAGATAGTAGAATCCAACTTCTGAATTACAACCACATAATTAGATTAACAGTAACATATTATGAATGAAATGCTTTTAAATGAACTGTTTCACAAACCATCAGACATTTGGGAACTAAAATAAGAGGTCTGATTCTCTGTTTTCCAGAGTGACTCATTAATGGCTCATTGTCAGCCATTTTTTCCCATCATGCTTGCTTTCACACATAACCAAAAACTGTGCCACATTTTAAATGAGTTTTTGTCTGAGTTAGAGAGAGGGAAATTCTTCAGATTCTAAACTTTTAATATATGTTTTTTTTCTGTATATATATTTTAACCATCCTAAAAATACATATTTCAGTCAAACTGTTTTGTGTTTTTTCATAATTGTCACACTGGATTTATTGCATGAAATTTTCTCAATTTTATTTTTTAAGGCACAGGATTTATATTATACTGGGCAAATTTGCTGTTGTCTATGGTTAACCTCTATTCAGTATTCAGACACAGAATCTACTGTACAGGTGCTGGCATTATAATTAGAATATCATAACATACTTTTCATGTTCATACTTTTCAGTTGGCCAAGATTTCTAAAAATCCTTTCTTTTTATTGGTCTTAAGTAATATTCTAATTTTCTAAAATACGGAATTTGGGATTTTCCTTCGTTGTCAGTTATAAGTCAACGAAATGATTATATCTACTGTACGACCGCAGGTGTATGAATGCTTGATCTGTAAATAAAAAGTTTAAATGTTAAGGCCGACATGTCTTTTTTAACCTATAGATGGCACTCTTACAACAAAGTCAGGTCCAACCTTGAAAGGCCCCATGATATCTCTAGCACTTATAATTTGCTGCAGTGACAAAGATGCGCATTTTAAAACTTAGAGAAATTAGAAGCGGTGTTGTATTAAAATGATTCATTAAAACAAATGTAAATAATTTTATTCCATAATTACAATTAATAACTTAGTTCTTCAGGATTTACATAACTTATAACTGTTCTACTTAAGTGATAAGGTTTAAAATTATTTTGCACTCTTTATTATTTAGGACACTTCCAACATTTAAGGATTTTTCCCAGGTCTGGAGATCACTTTCAGAATTCCTTCATTATATTTAGGTTTGCCAAGACTGTAAGAAGTGGGAATCCTGCTGGCTCTTAAACAAGAATAAATTATCAAGAGAACAGAGGAAATACAGTATGATGACGGTTTAAATCTTGATGATAGGTTTTAACTTATTACATGTTTTGTTTTATTGCAAATCATTAAGCAATCTTGCTGCCTTTGGCTCCATACAAAAACACTGAACTGTTAAGTGTGCACAAGATGCACTGCCAAAACTGTACTTTCCATACCCACGCTTACTAGTCTGTAAGTCACTGGAGTCTTTATTTCTGATAAATTACATTTTGTAAATGTTATCACACAACTGAAGAGAGACATGGAAGACAATTAATGCTTCATGCTCTCTTCAAAGAACTCATTACACGCCACTGTGAGAGCAGCCACCAGCACAACAAACTCCTGAAAGTCCACCTCTCCATCCCGGTTTTCATCCAAATCAGACATGATCTTCTCCACAACCATGGGGTCTTTACTTGCCTACAACAGGACACATAGTTATTCTTCTATTATGCATGTGAGCCATTAATGTTACTAAACGTTGTAGTGCAACATAACATGGCTAAAACTTACAGCTAAAAAGTCACTGAGTTCTCCCTGAAGCAAGCTCTTGAGCTCAGCTTTGCTTAGCTTGTACTTGTCTCCTTCTTTGGAGGAGTATGTGTGGAACACTTTAATCAGGCCTTCCATGGCATCTTCTAGTTTTGAAACCATGTTGTTGCTTTCCTCTTTAGAAAATGTATTCTGGCAGAAAAAAAAAAAAGAAAAAAAAGAAAAAGAAAAACACATTTTGCAAGTCAAGTCTACATCTGAACAGCATGCAGGTATTTTAGTGGACTATCTGCTCATTCATTTATATGAATTTTCTGCATTTAATAAATGCATGAAAATGCACTCAATTATGGTATTGTAAAAATCCATAGCCCTTTTTTATTCTTAAAAGCATGCAAGCTACTGCACAGACACCTGCTGACCCCAGGGGCCTCTCCATCCCTCGAAGAATGAGGTTACACAGCCACTGAGGAATTTAATATCGGTGAGCGAACAGGCCTTTTGGCATTCGCAAGCTGATGACGATCATGAGGGAAATGGAAGACAGGTGTACATCAATTATTCAGTTAGTCTTTTGTATAAACTAAAGGCTCCGATGGTCTGTTTATCCACCATTAAGAAAGGTAGGCCTTTTATTAAATGGCTATTAAATCTAAATCTCAAGTAGAATTGGTCAATATTGAAGACTTTAAAACACTGAATTAGGAATTACGATCAAAACAACCAGACTGTAAAACAATCCATTAATGAGCTAATGAACGCCAACTTAAATTCGGCGATATTAAAGTGAGTTTAATTAAAGCTGATAGAAGAATCACTCATATTGGTCACAACATGCGAGTATGTCGTACCTATTAAAATGCAAATACATCCTTATTATCTGTGCCAAATAATAATGTAAATAAGTCACTCTTAACATAGATTAACCTTTGACGTCAATATTTACCTTTAAGTGGCATTTATTCTTAAACCATTGTCAACTTTGTTTACAATTAATGGCGTAGGCTATATAAAATACTTTCATAAAGTTGTTGTAATCAGCATTAATAAGTCTATAAAAGAAAGAAAACTATCATTATCAACTTACCTAGACAAAGAAGTGGCAACTAGTGCTTGAAAAGTTTCTTGTGCTCATTCATTAAATAGCGTCCATTCACCTGGCCAAGTAGGCGGGGCTTCTTCCAAACGCAGCCCGCACGTCTAATGACGTCACCAAACACGCTCACACAATCGAAGATGCGCTTAAATACATTATTAGATCAGTTGTTCTCAAACCTGTCCTGGAGTGCCCTCCAGCCCTGCACGTTTTGTATGTCTCCCTCATCTATTACACCTGATTCAACTCATCGGCTCATTGGTAGAAACTGCAAGACATGAAGTGGATGTGTCAGATACAGGGAGACATACAAAAGGTGCAGTGCTGGGGGTACTTCATGGAGAGGTTTGAAAACCACTGCATTAGATGATATCTCATGTTTAAGTAAATAAATCTGTAACTATGCAAAAATCTTGTTTTTTTTTGTTTTGTTTTTTTTTACGGTTCACAGTGGAGCACTACACATGCTTTGGGTTTTTTTGTGATATGCAACCAGGTGCCATGGGATTGACTATTAATTAACCCATTCAAAGATACAATGAATTCACAAAGCTATAATTTTGATGATTGCTAATTTGTCAGGAAAGACTCATCGCTTTGTGATGTTTAGTCATGTGCTGAAACTTGGAGCATGACTCTCGAGGCCAACTAGTGAATTCCTGGCATCATTAAGTCTCAGATCTCACCCGAGTAGCCTACTCGCTTTTCATTTTATTAAAACATTTTTTCGGTTAAATGATATCGGTGTCAGGCTAAAGGAATCTGATGTTGTGCAATGTAATGAGGTAAAGTAAGGCATGTTTGTGGTTTGTTGGCGTTTCATTATCATAGTAATAAATGTGAGTAGAATTAATCTATAAATGACATTATAAAATTGTATTTGTTTTACAGAAATTTTTTTTTTGTTAACTAAAATTAATACAAAAACATTTCCACTACTTGAAGCAAAAGAAACATTAACTAAAATAAATTTAAATATAAAAAACCTTGTATTATTTTATTTCAGCTAGCTGCCAATGCTAACGTTTTTATTTTTTATTTAGCTTAACCTGAAGTACTTACATAATAAAAACTAAATAAACTAAAACTATGTACATAAGCATAAAAAAAAGTAACCTAATAAAATCACAAAAAAAAAAAAGACTAAAAAGCACAAACATAAAATATAAAAACTACTTCAAAATATTAGGAAAAACTGTAATACTATATCACTGATATTGAAATAATACTAAAGTAAAAGCAGTACCACCCACACCAACACACACAAAATATTGATGACCAAACTTCTGCCACATTTGTTATCACTCTGAATGTTTCCACACACACAAAAAAAAAAAATCACATGAGAAAGTAAAACTATAAAACTATAACAAGGCTGCAAATCGGATAACATGATGCATCATAACTTCTTGTTTATTTGCAAGGATCCATCTGTTCAGTAAAATACATTTTATGATTCACCATTTACAACTATAGACCAGACATAAACACATCATTACTGGAGTTGAATGTGAAGTTAGCTGTGGGGTTATCAATCTCGGAGTGAGGGGCACACGTTATGATTAATCCAGATCATAAAGAATAATAGAATGACAGTGAAATTATATACCAACTGCTTTGACATAGAGCAGCCATTAATATCATTAATAAGAAACATTTTTAAAGAGGTCTATTAAACTGTGACCAGTATAGATTTATACAGTATATATATATATATATATATATATATATATATATATATATATATATATATATATATAGTCTTTTTAAAAGAATGATACTATTTTGTGTGGTAACATGACAACTTCATCATAATATAATTTTTCATAATATGATCTATTCATAGTCCTGACATCACCATCATTTTTTATTAGTTCCATGTAGAATAATGGAAAAAAAGAAGATATTACACTTTTAATCACAAATTCAGATACAAAATACATTTATATGTCAAAATTTGAGACATTTAAAAGTCTGAAAAGAGTATTTACAAAAATTCTAATATTTTCATTAAAATATATTAAGACATTATTTAAAGACACAATTACATACTGGCATAAGGTGAGGGAACAGTATAGCAGTTCACTACGCTAATTAAGATAAGTATATATACTTAAGTACATAGAACTGTATTGATTGTCAGAGTGAGCATGTGTTGTTGTGTATGCTATGGGCTACTAGGTCAGTAAATGACTGTCTAGATCGGTTTGTTTTGCTTACTGACTGAACATATGAGTCAGAATGATCTTTTTCCAGTCTTTCTGCAACCAATGAGTCAGACAAACCGGTTTAAATGATTCTTAGCTTAACATCAATGCAGATCAGTTACCATGAAGCACGTCATATTTTGAATGTTGGGAAAATAAATGATGCATGTTCTGTCTGGTCATCTCTGCCAATGATATATTATTTATGTCTTTCAAGCAAGTTCTTTTAAAGTTGGTTGGCATCTGTTAGAAGGCTGATCATTGATTTGGTGGCCATCTTCATATGTAGTTTTAGTATCTGCAGAACTCTGGTCCTGTGGCAGCTCAATCAGGGAGACAGACCTCACTGAAGACAGGCGGCTATGACGGCTGGTCGTGCGCTGTCTTGTTATGTTTGGTTTGCCCAGAACACTCCTCAGCTGGACCCAGAAAAAGCTCTGTTCTGTGGGCTGCTGGGGCCACTCTAGGTAGGTTTTGGTATTGAGCATCTTTTTGAGCTTGCAGTATTTACTTGGAAGAGATGTGGGATCTATGGGCTCCTTCAGAATCAGGATGACATCACTGAATGTCTTGCCAATGGCCCGTTGTTGGGCGAAGTAGAGCTCATAGTTGCACCAATCACTGTTCACAAAGTTCCGTGACAACACGAAGATCACCTTAATAACAAGAAAACATGTTAGGATGCTGTTTTGAATTTTTTTGTCCACATTTTGTTGCTTTGTTTGCCTTCTCTGAATTTTTTGGGGGTTATTTTATATGATGCTCATTTCCACCTCAGATTAAATAAAATAGAATAAGATAATTGTGAGAAATGTAATGTAATACAAAGTTGAGAATATAAATAAAGCTACACTTGGAACATTTACATTTACATTGTGTGATATAAAGTTACAAGTGTCAGATATGTGGAATAATCATGTGGCGTCACACTGTACATAACTGTACATAAACTTGAATTTCTATTTTATCTATTTCTATTCAAAGAAATCCCCTTTGGGAAAAAAAATTCACAGTTTCCACAAAATATTAAACGGTACAATTGTTTTTACCATTAATAATAATAATAATAATAAAATATGAGCATCAAATCAGCATATTATTATAATAATTTATGAAAAACCATGTGACACTGAAAACTGGAGTAATGACTTCTGAAGATTCAGCTTTGCAGTCACATGAAAAAGCCACATTTTAAAATTTAATAAAATATGAATCCGTTATTTAAAATCGTAATATTTCAAGTTATTGCTATTTTTTATCAAATAAATACAGCCTTTGTGAACATGAGACTTTTTCCAAAAACATGATAAAAATCCTAACCACCTAAATTGGTAGTATATGATGTTGTGAAATATGAAGTCATCGTTATGGGAAATAAGGTTGCAATTGTAAAATATATATAGAACGTTTAATTTTTTTTACTCTGAGATGGAAATAAGCTTCTATAATTTGAAGGCTTAGATATTTACGTGCAAACTACACTTTTGTGATTTTGGATAATCCTTATTCTGAGAATTTGAAGAATGCCGACATTGCATGTTTCTTTGTAAACAGGCATCTTTGAAGAATAGAAATGTGTGTGGACGCACCTTGTGACTATCTTCAATGTTCTCAATGATGTTGTCAATGATCCACTTCCCTGGAGTGAAGTCTCTTTCATGGATGCAGAGGCGGTAAGGAGGCTTAGAATTCTCTAAACAAGGGAGCAGCTGGTTTCGTACCCAGTCTGCATCCACGTGGCTGTAAGAGATGAAAGCATGAAAGGTGTAGTCCACAGCCTGACCTGAACCTTCTTTATGGGCCCTGTACTTGGCTCTGATGATTTGGTATGTGGTTTTTATGTACCATGGCACGTGAAAGATGTAGCACAGAAGCATAAGACCAAGGACAACAACCACTGTTGTTGACACAGAGATGATGATAACGAGTGTAATATTACAGGCTAAATGACCAGGGAAGTATTGTGATACCATTGTGTTGAGAAGGTGCTCGGGATGGTAGCACTTGTAGTTGTCTGGCCAGTCTGTGATGCTCACCATGCCCTTGTTTGTGGTTTCCTGTATGAAGGTATAGAGATCACAGATACAGTGGTATGGGTTGTTGCCTGCAGTCAGGACACGTAGGCTAGGCATGTCTTTAAAAGAAGTCATGCTAACAAGTCCAAAGGAGTTTCCATCTAAAGCGAGCGTCCTCAAGTATGGATTCCTCCAGCCGGAAGGAATGAACTTGATCTTGTTGCCGCTGAGGAGGAGCTCGGTCAGATTGGATGCCTTAATAAAATAGTCCATGTCAAGCTGGTCTAGGCTGCTGTACGAAAGATCAAGGAAGCTTACAGAAGTGGGAAGGCACTTAAAACTGTTGCTCGTCAGACTATTATGATGAGCAATTACTTTGTTAATGGTCTGTCTCCAGTAACAGACACGATTTCCCGTATATTGCAACTGGTTGTGGCTCATATCGATTGTAGTCAGCTTGACAAAGTCTTTGGTCAGAGATGCCAAGTCACTGAGGTTGCTAAGTCGATTACGGCTAACGTTAAAGGTTTCAAGCTCGTGCAGTATGTTTGTAGTGTCACATAGCGGGTTATAAATATAACTGTCCCTAAGCTGGTTGTTAGAGATGTCCAGAAGTTCAACACTTTTCATCTCCTGCCACGAATCGCACGGCACGCTGTTGAAGTTCACATTCCATACAATGAATTGGCGGACATGATTGAGCCAGGTAAAGCTCCAGTCGAAGCGCATTATATCTGGATTACTGATGTCCCTGTGGAACAAAACAGGAAGATCAAACCAATTAAGAAGATGAGAACGCCTAATATATAGATATGAGAATCATAAATAATTTAGTCATTCATGTTCTAATTCCTCTAAATGATTCTGATTCCTTGATGGTTCCATTAATAATTAATATTGTACTTTTAATAAATAAATATAATAATTGTTGGCCAAAGAAGAGTTTGTAGTTGCACCACTTGCTGTACAATAAGTTCTGTGACAACACAAAGATAATGCATAATTTGCTTAACGCATACCTTGATAATGCCATTTGTGTTTTTAGTAAATTTGACATATGTGCGAATAATAATAAATATAAATATAATGTATAAATACAATAAAAAGAAATGCAATTCCACTGCCAAATGATGAGATCATTTCAATAATAAAAAGTTTCTTTATATGCGGTTTATCACGGCACTCTAAGATTTATATCAGATTGTAAACCTTCAGCTCATCATTGTACTTTGTATAACAGAACAGCTTGGCCTTTGTCTATCAGAGGAAAAATGCAGTGGTATTTAATCATTCATAAAGTCATCTTGGGATGATGCCTTCATATCTTTGTTGTCTCATACAACGGAAAAAAAATGTTGAGAAATATTTCCTTCCTCCTCAATGTTGTTATACTCTCTCGGTTCCTTGTTCGAACTGAACTGGGTGAGGAGGCATTTATATATGCAGCACAGTCTAACTGGAATCTGAAAGCTGAAATAACAAACTTTGCTGTTTTTGGATCATTTTTAAAACATTTATTAGACAATTGAAAGATGACATTTAATTTTTCTTGGTCTGGTTTTGTTTTTAAAATTTGTGATGAAACTAATTGTATTGCTGCCCATTTTGGACAGGACACTCCTTTAAAAGATATTTTTATTCTCAGAGAGGTTTTCCATGTTAAATAAAGGTTAAGAATTTCTTGCATAATACGTTTTTAACTTTTAAAGACTTTACGGCCTTAACTATACATTACACCAGGAAATATGTGGTAACATATTTAATTGTTTTATTTTGAAGAAAAATAAAGACACATAACATATCTTTATAATATGAACAACCAGTCAGTGAAAGTCACTGAAAGTCTCAGTTAATTGTAAGTTACAGTACATGTACAGTATTTGATTCAATAATATATATATATATATATATATATATATATATATATATATATATATATATATATATATATATATATATATATATATCTTAGTAGAGTAATTTGTTACAATGAAAAGGTAAAAGAATCCAGTGTTTTGTTTTGTTTTTTGAAAAATGGAAAAAGTTCTAATATGAAACTAGGTCTCACTTTTTTGAATCTTACATTAAAAAAACAAACAAACAAACAAAAAAACCCCGTAATATTAGGATAAATATTTTAGCATTTTTACATTTACATAGAAAAATATTGAAGTTAATATAACTTACGAGAGCACCAGCTTTTCCAAGGTCAAGTTCGTCACACTGGATCCCTGTGTTCTATTCAGTGAACGAGCAAAGTCGATGAACAGCAGTTCCAGGGCTTCGATCGAACTGATTTCCACATTTACCAGAGCCATTCTCATAACTTCCTCACTGAATTTACCTCGATAGAAGGTTAGGAGTGGAGTCTTTACATACTGCAGGCCATAAAAAATATCCTGTTTACCAGTATAGTACTGAAATTCAAAAAGGTTTCGGAAACGTAGCATATCAAAAGTCTTATTTGCCAGATCTTTCAATATCATAGGAAGTATATCTGGTTTTTTGTCAAACGCTATATCGAGCCACAAGTTTTTTGTGTTAAGGTAGCTGAAATACCCAGGTTCATAACTTTTAAAACCAGTGCCAGTTTTAATAGCAAACTTGTCCAATGAAATGTTTTTCAACACAGAAATGTCACGGCTTCCCAAACTACTGACCAGGGGTCCACCAATGGATAGCATTTTTAACTGGGTAAACTTCAAAAAAGAAGCATCCAGAGATGCTTGAGTGTACAAATTATTGGACATTTCTAAATCCTTCAAAAATTTGAGTGGCTCAAGAGCTTTAAATGGAATTTCTGTCAGAGAGTTATTAAATAAGTTTAGTTTCTCCAAAAAAACGTTTCCCTGAAAGGCATCATCCACAATCAGAGAGATGTTGTTGAAATTAAGCTTGAGGACTCGCAAATGACTAAGTTTGAAAAAATCTTGTTTGCTGATGACCTGTATGGTATTGAAAGACAGGTCGAGCTCTTCCAGAGAGGCAGGCAGATATGTTATAGGCACATGGTCCAGCCGTAGACCTTTACAGTCTGCTGAACGCCTGTCAGATGTTATTGTACAGGGCAGCTTGGCTTTAGCTGGTTTAATGTGCACAACTGCCTGGAGGCTGAGAAGAAAAGCCATTGAAATAAACATTCTCATGGGCATTGCTTAGATCTGAAACAAAGGATGTGGAAAAATATTTCCGTTATTAGCAACCCAACCTTTCAGTTTATGTTAGAATAATAAAAATGCTTAATGACATGCACATGGTACAGCAAGCAAATCAAGCTCAGAATTCACTTAAAATATGCCTTGTTTACTGGAAAAGATAAGAAATTATTTTAACTACAGTATATTTATATATGTAATCGCTATGTAAGCATGCCTGACAATGAGGAAATGATAAAGTTGGCAGACAATAAATGGTTCAATTCAGTCGTGAATCAGTCATAGTGTCAGTTTTCAGTTTCAAAAATCAAATGTTTTCACAATACACCTAGTGTTCAACAATGTCTAATGTTGATGTTTGAAAATGTGAGCATATCTCAAAATCAATCCTAATGTTGCCATGCAAATATGAAAAAATGTCAAACATCCTGTTTAAAGGGGTCATATGACTTGGCTAAAAAGAACATTACTCTGTGTATTTGGTGTAATGCAATGATTTAAAAAAAAAAAACATTATTTTCCATATAATGTACATTATTGTTGCTCCTCTATACCCCTCCTTTCTGAAATGTGTAAATTAATAATTAATAAAATAAGCTCATCGTTCTGAAAAGCAAGGTTTACGCCAAGCTATCCGATGCCTTGTGATTGGTTGAATACCTCAAGTGTGTGACGGAAATGTTATACCCCTTAGCTACTGTAATGACAAAAACAATAAGACCATTACAAACAAGGCATTTCTTGCATCCAGGGGAGACATAATTACAGATTATAATGACTTATACTGTTTTTTTATGTGTTACGTTGTGCATCGCACTGAGTAAACATAAAACCATGTCTGATCAGAGAAACAACAAACACTACTCTACACTGTTAAAAACTTGTGTTTGAATCATCAGTGGCACATCCTTTAAATATGTAAACATACTTATAGACTGTGAGTCAGAAGCACGAAACTGTCCTTGCAAATTGGAACTGCCCCACTTTATAGAAACAGACACCGTATTGTAGGCCACTCTCCCAGGAAACCATCCTCGTCCTTCGTAAAATGTGCTGCTCACATCTGAATATTTGGGTTGGACTGTTCTGGAACAGTGTTGTTAAGACAATTTAACCACTGATTTTTAGTTGTGTCCTCTTTTGGAAGGCCAAGCAAAGTAGAATCGCTTTTACAACGAAGTTACGCCTACTTTCTTTGTGTGAACATTTGGGCGGTGTTATGCAAATCTTCCCACATCGTGACGTAGACATGTGGGGACGTGTTAGAACAAGCCATTTCAGGTAGCCATGGTTGACTCTTAACTTTTTTAAAGAATATCTTTTTGGATTTGAGACTTTTAGTCTTTGCAACTTTACAGATCTTCTTTATGCACCAAGAGCTTGTAACACTCCAAAGAGAAAGGACATTTTTCATTTGCATCATATGACCCCTTTAATAGTTATAGACTTTATTTTACATTATTTCTTTACACTATAAAAGATCATATCGCATGCAACAAAAAAAAGAAAAAAAAAAGAAATGTTTTACCTTTTGCATGAGAACCTGTAGTTTCTCAAAGTCTGGGTTTGTGGAGGAAGCAGCGATCCACAATAAACCTTCCAATTTCATCTGTTGGAAAGAGTGATTAGTCAGTCAAAATGTCTTTAAGAGTCCAAATGAGAGTGTAATGCTTATGCACAGTAATAATAAAACACCTGTTTGCCATGTGACTTAATGCGCAAATCAATATTTCTGACAAGGACAGAAAAAGGAAATTATTAACCTAAAGTAGCTCTGCACTCTAGAACAGACCCTTCATTGCTGTCTTTACTTCCTTAATGGGAAAAAAGGTTCTGTGCCGAATTCTATTAAGTGATTCAATGTTTCATCAGCATAGCAGGATTTTTACAGGAAAGAAAGTTCCTTGCAAGTTCTGTTAAGTAATTCAGTGTTTCACTGGACTAGCAAGATTTTCATTTTCTTTTTGTTTATAATTAAGGGGAGAGTGGACTTGGTTGCAACAAGGGGCTGTTGAAACATGGCTTATTTCTCTAATCAAGAATAAGCTACAGTTCATACTCACATGTCCAATTAGCCCCTTATCCTTCCTGGAAGAAAGCAGCAACATGTGACCATTCCTTCTTTAAAAAAATATGTTTATGGTAAAAGAGTAAAATAAATTTGTCATACTGTCTAAGCTGTTTGTGTGAAGCAGCGTAAAGACATAGCTGGCATGTGTCAAAGCTAGTATAAGAGGTTTTATCAAAAGGAAAAATTGAAACGCGTTGTTGTAAGTGGAAGTGTCCCAACATGCTGTCCCTTACCACAATATTGATGTGAAAGCTTGCCATAACATTACAAAATTTTCATTTTATGGATTAATAAAGAACCCCTTTCAATAGTCAGGTATCTCACCTTTATATATATATATATAATTTAGAGTGTAATGTGGACTTATTTCCTTCTCTCTCACCCTCTCTGTCACACACACACACACACACATACTTATAAAGTCAGTTTAATAAATTAAATAATGGTAGTTTTGTTTTGTATCTTGAAAGTAAACGTATTGCCACTTGGTTAACTGCTAGTTAGTCAAACTGTCTTTATATAATGGCTATGTTTTTGCAACTCAGTTCAGTAAACTTTCACAGAAGTTAACAGAAGTAGGCTATTATTAATTTTTTTTTTACTATTATTGGTTTTTATACAGCCAGTTTTACTTATTTGAAGTCCCTATCTGTGCACAAATAAAATAAAGAAATTGCTAAATGATATTTAAGAATTTGAATTACATGTAAGAGAATGTTGCAACCGTCCTCTGTTAAGGTGCTATAAATTATATGTATATTATCATGTACATGTTACAGCAGTGTAGGTGGGTAGCTTTAATGTAGGCTATTAAAATTTTGGCTTTCCAATACAAAACTTCTCTGAGAGACTGAAGGAAATGCAAAAACTGTTAACAACCATACCCTCTCTCCCTGCCTACACTACTCAGCTTTGTACTCAAGCAAACATAAAGCCTATTTGACCTGGGTGAAAAAAAAAGCACACCTGTTCAAGAGTCCTACATCAGTCAAGAAGTATTTGGGGATGTCAAGTCTCGCGAAAATTCACTATTCAGTGTTTGGTTCGGTTATATCGCACTTAGCCTACACTAGAATAAATATTGTGCTAATAAAAACGAGCAGGAGGGATACAATCGAAGAGGAGGGATAAAACGGTGTTTATGAAGTTGTTTCCGTTAGTACACGAGTCTTTAAGATTTGATTAATTTGATAAACGTTTAAAAGACAAGCAAACACGCTTGTGCAAACACAGGTGTAGTTTAGTTAGCGACTGTTAGCTACATACGGACCAATAGATTTAAAGTCGGTAGATAATTTTGCAGAAGGCAGATAGCCTATATCAAAACAACGTATAGCATGCCCCGCTCTTTTTTATAATATATAAGACAAATTAATGCTCACCTCTGTCGATGATCTGGGGGGGAAAACGAGTTTTCAATCCTTCTAACTCGACTCTCATAAAGTTGCTCCAGACGTTCCCCGCAGTGGACACTTCAGATGTATCAACAAAAATGTTCAGGGTAAGTTTGAGCACATCGTATCAACTTTCACCGAGTTCCTTCCTTCAAGCGGTAACGTTCCGCCCTGTAATGGTTCAGCTGTGTTAAGAGGACGGCTGTTTTGAGAAATGAATCTCATTTAAAGCATAGTTCACCCAACAATGGAAATTCTGTCATCCTTTACTCACCCTCATGTCGTCCCATTCCTGTATGATTTTCTTCTTCGACCAATTCAGTTTAGACATACAGGTGCTGGTCATATAATTAGAATATCATCAAAAAGTTGATTTATTTCACTTATTCCATTTAAAAAGTGAAACTTGTATAATATATTTATTCATTACACACAGATTTATATATTTCAAATGTTTATTTATTTTAATTTTGATGATTATAACTGACAACTAAGGACAATCCCAAAATGAGAATATTAGAATATTGTGAAAAGGTTAAATATTGAATACACCTGGTGCCACACTCTAATCAGCTAATTAACTCAAAACACCTGCAAAGGCCTTTAAATGGTCTCTCAGTCTAGTTCTGAAGGCTATACAATCATGGGGAAGACTGCTGAACTTGACAGTTGTCCAAAAGACGACCATTGACACCTTGCACAAGGAGGGCAAGACACAAAAGGTCATTGCAAAAGAGGCTGGCCGTTCACAGAGCTCTGTGTCCAAGCACATTAATAGAGAGGCAAAGGGAAGGAAAAGATGTAGTAGAAAAAAAGTGTACAAGCAATAGGGATAACCGCACCCTGGAGAGGATTGTGAAACAAAACCCATTAACAAATGTGGGGGAGATTCACAAAAAGTGGACTGCAGCTGGAGTCAGTGCTTCAAGGACCACTATGCACAGACGTATGCAAGACATTGGTTTCAGCGGTCGCATTCCTTGTGTCAAGCCACTCTTAAACAACAGACATTGTCAGAAGTTTTGTCTCACTTCAGAAAGGACTGGACTGCTGCTGAGTAGACCAAAGTTATGTTCTGATGAAAGTACAGTTTGAATTTCCTTTTGGAAATCAGGGTCCCAGAGTCTGGAGGAAGAGAGGAGAGGCAAACAATCCACGTTGCTTGAGGTCCAGTGTAAAGTTTCCACAGTCAGTGATGGTTTGGGGTGCCATGTCATCTGCTGGTGTTGGTCCACTGTGTTTTCTGAGGTCCAAGGTCAACGCAGTCATATACCGGGAAGTTTTAGAGCACTTCATGCTTCCTACTGCTGACCAACCTTATGGAGATGCTGATTTCACTTTCCAACAGGATTTGTCACCTGCACACAGTGCCAAAGCTACCAGTACCTGGTTTAAGGACCATGGTATCCCTGTTCTTAATTGGCCAGCAAACTCACCTGACCTTAACCCCATAGAAAATCTATGTGGTATTTTGAAGAGGAAGATGCGATTTATTCCAGACCCAAGAATGCAGAAGAGCTGAAGGCCACTATCAGAGCAACCTGGGCTCTCGTAACACCTGAACAGTGCCACAGACTGATCGACTCCATGCCATGCCACATTGCTGCAGTAATTCAGGCAAAAGGAGCCCCAACTAAGTATTGAGTGCTGTACATGCTCATACTTTTCACTCGACCAAGATTTCTAAAAATCCTTTCTTTGTATTAGTCTTAAGTAATTTTCTGAGATACTGAATTTGGGATTTTCCTTAGTTGTCAGTTATAATCATCAAAATTAAAAGAAATTAACATTTGAAATCTATCAGTCTGTGTGTAATAACTGAATATACAGTAATATGCAAGTTTCACTTTTTGAATGGAATTAGTGAAAGAAATCAAATTTTTGATTATATTCTAATTATATGACCAGCACCTGTATAGGTAAGCTTCTTTATCATCTCTCTACAGTTTGGTACAACATAAGGTTTAAAATGGTAGTCCACCCAAAAATAAAAGTTATGTCACTTACACACCCTCATGGTCTTCTGTAGAACACAAAATATTGTGAGATATATTGGAGAAGGGTTTTTTTTTTGGTCTATTCAATGGAAACCAAATGAAGATAACCAAAACTGTTAATTTGCCAATTTTCTACAGAATATCTTGTGTGTCTTTGAAGAAGAAATTATTGTAAATAGACATATTTAAATGTGTAACGGATTAAATCGAAAAAAGAAATACAATTTTGGGTGAACTGTCCCTTTAAATATCTGTTACCACAATTAGTTCACTCTTTGCCTTTGCCAAAGACATCTGCTAAATTAACATGTAACCACATGTTGAATGCTTATTGCCAAGGAAATTCCCTCATGCTCTTTCTACATTGTGTAGCCTTATGCCATACACTCTTATAAATAAAGCGTCTTTACAATGCCATAGAATAACCTTTTTGTCTAAATGGTTCCATAAAGAACCTTTCTGTTTCAGAAAAGGTTCTTTATGGTGAAAGAATGTTCTTCAGATTATAAAAAGGTAAGAAAGAGATGCTGTAAAGAACCTTTGACTTTATGGCATCACTTGAAGAACCTTTTGAAGTGCCTTTATTTTTAAGAGTGTATTACAGCTTTTTAATGGTTTAAATGTACTCTTTCACAGATCATCGGTGCATTTTTTGTCTTTATTTAAACTCCTTTAGTAGTAATTTATATTCAAAAATGCTTTTTGCATGTTCTCTAATGTTTGAACATGTTGACTCGAAAGGCAACATTTAACCTTAAATTGCAAAAAAGCATTTTGTACCACATATATGTTAAAATAGTGTGTGTGTGTGTGTGTGTGTGTGTGTGTGTGTGTGTGTGTGTGTGTGTGTGTGTGTGTGTATATATATATATATATATATATATATATATATATATATATATATAAAAAACACTGATGAACAATACAAAACAAAATTAAGTAGATTTTTTGTTATTTATTTTAATGCACATTTTCAGGGAAACATTTAATGTATTATTCAATGTTTCTGTATTTTACAATGTCTTCAGTCCCTTTAGAAAAAAACTGCTATGACATTTGGTAACCAGTTATAAATATTAATTATTAAGTGCAAGCTTACACAACTGCAAGATGCTTTTGAACAGTAGACCATGCTGAGTGTCCCTACATGAGAAAACACTCCCTGCCTCGGGCAAAAAAGAAAAAAAAAATGGCATAGCAAATGACAGACAGAAAATAAAAACACAAATTACCTTTGCAAACTAGTTACAGAGTAAAAAAAAAAACTAAACATATAACCGTTGTTTACAGACACAGGACCCTGTCTCGCTTACACTGCCTGAAGTATTTTAGAGTGTGTGCATGTGTCTAGATATATGCGTGTCAGAAAGGTAAACGTCTGGCTTCAAAGCACAGTGGAAAATTTAGAAAAGCTCTTTGATGATAATTACACAACATTGGTTTGGCACTGCAACGTTCCTTCATTTAGGCCAAGAGACAGAGGTACGAGTACAGAGAGAGGGTGACAGTGCTGTGGCATTCAGCATGCAAACAGAAGGGTAGCACACACTAGCATAAATAGGTAATGCACTAATGCATAAACCAACACTGCTACAACACTGCTAACTACATAACTAAATACAAAAAAGAGTCACAGCATCCATCATCTGAAATACAATGCACTTCTGGTTAATTAGTGATCAATTCGTTCATAACACTCAATATTGCGAGGAAAGAACAAGGTTAAAGACAAAATTGGCATTTGGGGTCAGTTGCTCTGAGAGAGAGCAGGAGAGAAAAAACAGAAATAGTGGTGGGGTGTGTGTTAGGGGTGCAGATGACGATTAATAAGTGTGTTAGGTCGTTCCTGTATGAGCATCTTTTGTTTGTTCCTTTTTGTAATGTGTATAAGATAACCCCTATAAAGTTTTATCGGCTGAAGTCATGATCAAATGAAATGTTATGATGAAAAATGGGGACAGATTTACACTCTGAACACTTTAGTGCCGGATGATTGTTTAGATCCATCAGGAATACTTTCTATTCCCATAGGCAGCAATGGTGAAGAATGGCATATGCAGAGTATTACAATTAAAACATTATAATTGAGCCTCTGTACACTGCGACTACAAAATGCAGCTCCATGTTACATGTACTTAAACTTATTTCATTTGAATATAAAATGTTAAAATGTACTTCATGAGCATGAAAAGTACAGACATCAAGGATGCATGAGTGTTTATGCCTGTATGTTAAACAAATTGATGTATTGAGATAAACTGATTATAAAGGATTCTGGTTATTATTCCTTTCCACCCACTAAGCAAAAGCATTCGAATCTGTGTCAGTTTTGTATGGATTTGTTTTCCAGTTCTCATTTCTAATTGTTAAGTGATTTCAAACTTGCTAAACAGGCGCAAACAAATCAACTATATGCAGTCCTGAAGTCGTGCTGAAATAACGTTCTGCTTCAGGTCGGAATGACTCAATGGAAAGATAAAGTCAGCAGATTCTGCAGGTTCTGCTTAGTTTGCAAGTTGTGCTTAGGATGTGACCCTTACAGCTTAAAAGGAACTCATCCTCGTTTTAAGGCTTCAAAGCTGTTCTAATGGCACACAATGGAAATTTGAAGGATTTATAACAGTATATTAACGTTTCAGCATGTACTCGCACATCTAACACATCTGTAACTCAGCAATTCTACATACCAACGAGAAGTAACACTTTAAAATAAGGTTCAATTTTGTTAAATCATTAGGTATATGAATAAAAAATGAACAGCATGAATTAAATTAATAAAATGTTAATTTCTTAATACATTTTAGCATCTCAAGTTCTTTACATAAAGAATCAACCAAACTCACCATGCCTAAAAAATGTCTGGGAGCATAAATCACAATAATCTGAAAAATTGCAAAAATGGTCTGCTGTGACTGAAAAGTTTTCCTTTGCTTTTTAAAGCAGTTTATTTGTTGTTGTTGCCTTTTTTTTACCTTTATAATGTGCAGTCTATCCAAATGAACATTATTTAATATTTATCATGAACAATCATGAATTGACAACAAACTATATATTATATATTATATATTAAATAGTTGTAAATTAACCTAGGTTACTAAAAGCTGTAAAAGCTGTTCATAGTTAGTTCAAGATACCCTATTCTTAACTAATGTAACTGAACCTTACTGAAAAGTGATGTCACTAAGAAAACTAATCAAGTTAAAAAAACTGATCTGGATTTCATGTCATTTCATTAGTGTAGTTAGCAAAGCAGTTCTCTGAAACATCTGAATTATGGCACTAACATTTTGCAAGCAATGTATTATGCAGTACAAATACAAGTAATGTATTAGATATTTAATATACAGTATATAAGTCTAAATGCTTTCAGGCTGATGGCATGAAATAGTTCACTTACACAAGTTTATGTTATACATAATAACACTGGAGTTTGGTATGATAGAGCATTTTGCAAAAAGAGACAATTTCAGGCATTTTCTTGGCCCTTTGAAGAAAATAATAAACTAGTGATTGCTTTGAATAAGAAATAAGAAACACAGTTTATAAGAGACCAGCTGCTCCCCTGCACTTAAGTTGGACCGGCCTAGGTACTCATGCTCTGCTGATCTTAGAATTAAACTTCTTTCCTTTTGAGCCCCCGGGATTCATTGGATCTACAGGAGCCATTGTGCCGCACCAGCCAGCAGCAGAGCCGACCCCAGGGTGGAGGCTAGTGAGGCGGAGAGGGGCCCACCGTTGAACACCAGCTTGTAGGACACCACCTCCTGTTGCAGGCCGCTCTCCTCCATCATGCAGCGGAAAACGCCCTCCTTCAGTGGCAGGTCAGGGGTCGGTGCCAGCACACATGAGGAACCGGAGATAGTGCAAGGATATTGCTTGATGCAGTTGTCTTTCTCCCAGCGGTAAGTTGCATGATAGGAACGCACGGGGCATGGTAACAGGACGGGTCCATCTTTATCCACTAAAACTTGTTTGGGGATGGTGCTACGTGCCTTAGGAGCTGTAGCCAAAGGATGACAGGAAATATTTTAGTGATGAAATCATTTTGAATAAAAATATTTTTATTTTATATATACACTACTGTTTAAAATTTGTGATAAGTATGATAGAGGAAGTCTCTTATGCTCACAGAGACTGAATTTCTTGAATGCTGTTATATTGATGGTGAGCTTTATTGGATTTCTACCAGACATATTGTTTGGTGTTGAGGCCAAATAATACAGTTTTAGTCTCATCTTTCATAGAATCTTCAAGGTGCACATTTGTGGAGAATTTGTGATATTGTTTTCACATGCACACAATGAACACACTTTGTCATAAATTCCTGCAACTGCTTCAGAGTTGCTGTTGGACTCTTGGTAGCCTCATTGATCATTTTCCTCCTGCCTCTTTCAACCAGTTTGGATCGATGTCGTAATCCACTTCTTAATAACAGACTCCACTGTGCTTCTAGGCATTGAGAAAGATATCTTACCAATTTCCCAGATATCTTTTACAGTGCCTTGCCACCCATAGTTGATTGTTTGCTTCAGCTGCACTACCAAGGACTGAAATGCTCCAGGAAAGCTCTCTTTTCATGCTGAGCTAATCAAAATGATCACTGCTGATCACAGATGAAATTCAAGTGACTTTGTTTGCAATTAAGAAGGTGATTAATAACACGTGACTGAGTTTACAAATAACTTTTTGGAGGGGGCAATTCTTTTTCCAGCTCAGTGATTAAATTTTTATGTTGACATGTTGGTGTTATGTCTATATCCCCTTTCACACTACAAGTTGGACCTGGAAAATTGCCGGAACATTGCCGGGTCGCCTTCTGTATGAACACAAACACATTTCGGGATTGATTCAAGGATTGGTCCCGGGTCGGGGACCTAGTAACATTGCTGGGTTCAGTCCCGGAACGAGCGATGTGTGAACAAAAGCCAGAACAAATGGCGTAAAGGGTGTCGTAGTGATGATGCACGTTATCGCGCGACTCTTTTACCAGGTGTTTTGAAGGCAGATCAATGTTCACGGCAAAAAAATATGTGCAAACTGTAATGAAGCAGAGATCAGTTAGTTCCTCACTTTCCGCGCTGAATCTGAGATCGTTCACCAGCTTAAGTGAAAGTTAACGTGCCTAGCGATTTCTACTCGTACATTTCACGTCAAATTCTGATGTCACGTGTCATTACGGGACCTTTACGGGTTTTGTGTGAACGCACGCACATATTCCGGGTAATCACTGGCAGTGTGAAAGGGGCAAATTCTAGCGACCTTGGAACAATTGCCGGGACACATTACCCATGTATTTTCCGGAATGGCAGTGGGAAAGGGGCTTATGTCAAGTTGCACGATTAAATTCAGCTGGATAAATCCAAAACTGTGTCTGTCTTCATTTCAAGCTGCAAACCAACTAAATGTGATTATTTTAAAGATGGATGATTCTTTTCAATACCCACTGTGTATAGAATCAGTGCAAAATTGGGTTAGAGTGGGAATTTGGTAAGAAGAGTCTGAAACTGTTTGGAAATATTTCAGATACTTCAGTCCTATAAAGTGTTCATAGATAAAACCAGAAAACTGCACCTTTAGAAGTCTTTTTGAGCAACCTACCTGTAACATAGCCACAGACCGAGGCATTGGAGTGGTCAAGGGTCTGAACAAGAGTTCTGATTTTTAAATGGGCAGAACAGAAAAATATGAAACTTGGGTTACTTCAACAGGAAAAACAGTAATGCATTATTGTTTTGGGATATTTGTGAGTCCATATCTACCCAGTGCCAAATGTGTAGTCTGCTGGGATTGCAGTACATTTCTTCTTAAACACATCCCACGCACAATATGGATCTCGTGAAAGGATGCATTCCTGGCAGCTGGCTCCGTAACGACCACAATCAGCCAGGGGGATGCGCTGGACTTCAAGCTCTGTGCCAATATAGAGATGACCCTGGCACAAAGCAGAATACAGGGGTGAAAGGTGCCATCTGGCTCCTATCAAACACTATTTTAAGTATCTGTGTGAACGGCCTTTAAATAGCTTTCTCATAATAAAGTAAAAGAGTGATTCAAAGCTAAAAATAATTAGATTGCAGTGGAATAATATGTCCTATCACTGCAGGCTAGAATTGTCCTGTTTGAATGTGAGTTAGTGTCTTTAAAATGTGGGTCTCTACCTTTTTAGAGTCAATGGCCATGTTGATAATGGGACTATCATCATGGAATAAAGAGTACTGTGCTATGATAAAGGCTCCTTCTATGGCATGGAGCACCTTCAGGACCTTTGCCTTCTCTGGAAACACAGGAAAAAGTAGCATTGGAAAAGACACAAAAGCAACAATACAATGAGAAATGGGGTGCAAGATATTGGTGGCAATATTTGTTGATTGTAGAGTTTTTTTTTATCATTATATCTCAGTTTAAAAATATTTAAAAGTGCTGCTCATTCACTCTTTTTACATTTAGATTACCTTTGCAAGCTCGCTTAAAGTTTATCTTTAAAAACATTAATGATTTAATAACATTGTTAAATGTTATCTTTAGCAAATCTCAAAAAGAATATACTGTAAATTAATATGTTGCGATGCCTAAATTCTAAAGATTTTAGTTTTCATATTTTAGTCTATATTTATTTAGGCAAAATAGAATTTCTTTGGAATTCACAGTACCTGTGCCCAGATAAATGATGCTGTAGTGTTCATCATTGACAGCCCAGACTGTGTCTGCCACAATATGTGTGAAGTGGTCTTGAACTGGCAGGTCCAGAGGAGCTTCATCGACTGGCATGATCATGTTCTCAATCTCAGGGTGATCCTTGATCACAGTCAAGATCTTTTGGTTATTAGCGGAAGTGTTATTCCTAAAAGCACACTGGATAAAAGTGAAGCATACAAATTAGGTTTTGTAGATAGACTCAAAATTAATTTAATAAATGTTTAGAAAGTAATCATATGACTGTCTGTTGGCACATAATTTTGCTTTTGGGTAATGTTTCAGTGTATTATACCATTCCAGGACGGGGAGTTGATAAAGGTGAGTTGTAGCCCTTCAGATTGGATTTAGAAAAGGCTTGGTCAATCTCTTCAATGGAGTATGCACACACTACAGTAGTGTTCCTGTAAAATACATACATGTGGGAATGGATCTTAAAAGAATAACTCATGACAATTTTTGTAAGTGTTGTTATGGATTATGGACTCATGTTTTGGCCAATGATAAGTAGTTTTTATACAAACATGTAGCTTTTTGCATGAAAAGACATTTGATCAGCTGGAGTCATGTAGATTGCTTATGAATTATTGTAATGTTTTTATCAGCTGTTTGGAGGCTCATTCTGACGGCACCCATTCACTGCAGAAGATTCACCGGTGAGCAAGTGATGTATTGCTAAATTTCTCCAAATCCGTTCCAATACAGAAACAAACTCATCTACATCTTGAATGGCCTGAGGGTGTGTAAATGTTCAGCAAAATTTCATTTTGGGGGGAACTATTCCTTTAATCCAGCACAGATAAATGTTATGAGTCAAGTACAATAGCGTTGCACGGATATTAAAATTCAGAACAATACAGATAAAACAGTAATTATTTTTTACTTTTTTACCATCATGAAAATAGATAAATAAAACACTAAATATAAAACTGGTTTCAAATGCTATAAGTGTTTTTAGGATCCCCAACATTATAATTTACAGTATGAAAAAATTCTATATTCATTCAGCCATCTGCTAAAGATTACATTTACCAGTGTTAATGTAAGAATTGTGAAAATGAGCGTGCACTAAAAATGCATTAAATATCTAACCACTAATACATTTTTGCAATTGTAATATTGATCAGTATGGTACTAATATTTTTATATACCTTTAAAAAAATAAGATTGAAGTAAACAAAACTGACAATGTTTTTGTTCAGTGTTTTGAGTAAAAATCTATAGTGGTGTATTTTTTGGTGTATAATGTAGTCTTGCTGGAGGCATTATTTCAGCAGCCTGATGTCAAATGTCTTCCCACTCACTTTTAGACTTGACATCTGCTTACCAAGCATTGGAGAAGATGCCGTATATCAACCCAGTGCGGTAAGTAGAGGACAGAACGAAAGCCTGCTTGAAGTTGTTGTACTGTACAGGAGTTCCAGCTTTCCCACACATCACACGTGCCTTCAGGAACGTAGTCCAGGAGTTTGGCAGCACATTTTGAAGCCCTCCCTCATCAACCTGAGCCACAGATGCAGAGGTTATCAGAAATCTAGTGTCCTCACAGCAGTGTATATGAAGCAAAAATGGATAAAAGCTTGCTACCATGCAGACTCGTCCTATGCGAGCCCTGTATGGCTCTTCATCTAGACTGGTTGTACTGTTGACCTCGCTGAAGAAGAAATAGATCTCATCTTTGAGTTTTTCTGTGTATGGTATCACAGCGGCTCCAGCAAACTGGGGATCTGAGAGAGAGGGTGAGAGCACATTTATTATTTTCATAGGCTTAAAGTTAAAGTTGTTTTTAAAAGTATCAGTTTTTACAACCTTAACATTGATTATGTAAAAAAGTTTTAATGTTTAAAATGCTTTGTCCTATTGCAGTTTAATATGCAGACAGTTATATAAGTAAAATATTTGTGGTGCTGCTATCAATACTGCTCTGTTTGAATGATATAAGACTACTAGAATTTTTTTTAAATAAAATGTTTTACATTTATATACATAATTTATATACATTCCATATACTACAATTCAAAAGTTGGATTCAGTAAGACTTTTTAATACCTTTTTAATACCTATTTATTAAAATTAATCAAAATTGATAGTAAAGACATTTACATTATCATAAAAAAGTCATACGCTGTTTTTAAACTTTTTATTAATCAAATAATAGAAATGTTTCCACAAAAATATTCATATTAAAATATTAGAAATGTTTCTTATAAGAAATGCACCAAATCAGCTTATTAAAAAACTTATTTTAAATTGTAATAATATTTGTAATTGTAATAAATTGTAAACAATATTACTACTTTTCTTTTTTTTTTACCAAATACATTTAGTCCTGGTGAACATTTGGCTTTTATTTTTTTATTTAAAAATCTATATTTTCTTTTCTTTTTTTCCCCCGATTTATTTTTCAGTGTTTTCTTTTGGTTACTCTATGACCTTAAAATAAACTCTGTTTTACTATAATGTATCTGATTGAATAATAAACTGACACAGCATAGCTGGATTCATTTGCTCAGTCCTTCAAGAAAATCTCCAAACTGCTTATGCAGTAACTCACTCTGTAACCATTTATTTTCTGTCTTCAGCTGCTTTTTGGAGCCATATGTGCGGCGGATAGAGCCAGTTTGTCCTGCAACTGCTGACAAAGCGGAGTACAGATTCCCATCTGAAAGAGGAGAGAGAGAGAGAGAGAGAGAGAGAGAGAGAGAGTATATCCATCAGCCAAAGCTCTGTGACTACAGTTCAGTTCAGTTCAAATTTAGACATGTTTGCATTACTTTGATACTCAAACTAAAATAGAAGGCTGTGAATTCACACAAAGCAATTTCATTCAAATGCTGCTTCTACTTCCTTCTGACTGACAGAAGAGACATTGTTGAGACATGCAATTTTAGTCAGAATCAATGATGACCTTTCAGTTCTGCTAACCACACATATAATATAAACTCCTCAATTTTGTAGGTGTTTTGAGAGGTGTGAGAGCTCTCTCTATCATATACTATGGGGATTTTTGTTCTTTTTGGAAGTTGTGCTGTTATTTCATCCAATACACTATATATTTTCAGTATAATGCTTTGCTTATAACACCTGGATCTCTGTTCTCTGCGGGATGTAATTTATGTCATATCAGAGAACAAAATTCATTAAAAGTTATATTAAATTCTGATGCACTGTACCCATCAAAATGAAAGATAACAGATAACATTCTCTCTCATCTTTCTTCCATATTTCTTTTCCCCCCTCTCTCTACCTGCTGACAGGCTGACAGAGCGCTGAGAAGGGAAAGGTGCCAAGATGTAAGACGCTGCTGTTTCCTCTGGCATGTCTGTCAGTACACTGTCATTTACCTGGGTGAGAGAGATGATGTGTTTATTCAGTACTTCTCAAGCCTTTCTTTAAAAAAAAAAAACTGCATAGACACAACAGCACTTTGAGAAATCAGGCAACTTAAATACAGTAGTGATTAAAACAACTAACATTCGATAAGTGTCTTCACAACAGTTGTGATATTAAAAGAGCTTTGAGCAGGTGCGGTGTGCATGTTTTTCTTTTTGTTTTTTGTTTTTACTCTGAATGCAATGTTGTAGTTATGCATGTAAATGTAGAAAATAACAATAACAATGTCAAAAGAAAGACATTGCTACAGATGGGAGTTTAAACTGCTTCAGGACTGTAATAGTTACATATATAATGGCAGGTAAGGCTTCTTACCAGGAGCCAACATTTAGGAGCACCGGCTCTTGTCCCACAGACCACAACTGAATCGCCGACTCTCTCAATTACTGTGATGAAATTATCACACTCTTGCTACGGAAAGATGAAAGGACACAATTTGTGTCAATGCAAAACACATAGACATCATCTGTTATAAATTACAGAAATATATATATATTTGCTAAACACAGTATGTCATCCAGTGTGGGTTTGGAGAGGGTCTATCTTTGTACTTTTTTTCTATACTAAACTGGATAATCAACTTTGTTTTTTCAGAGTGATCAACATAACCACTCCTAAACACCATCTTTATTTTAGATATTTAAAGAAGCCCATCACTCATCAGTTGGCTGTCTGTGCCATTACCCTTAAAAAATAGCCTCATTCAGTCAACTGTGAGTGATGACCTACTCATCATGGATAACTATTTCTGTAGATGTTGAACCAGGGCAGTGAATCCATGTTCACAAATGTTCTGATTACCGTCAGTTTCAGAATTCTGTATTTATTATAATCCAGCTAAACCTGATAGTTATAAGAACTGGACACACTGTGCTGGTCATTTCTTGTGGTTAGATTTGTGAGTGCACTGGGAACCACTAGGCTTAAATTAGTTAAGATGATCCTATTATTTGCTTGAAATCACAGGCAACTTGAGGTGTGACTGACTAAATATTGTCAGATTGTTTCTCTTACCTTCCATATTGGTGATTTAGAGACACATGTCTCTTTTGCATTCTCATCCATTACAGCATGGATCTGTGAGCACATCAACAACATTACTAATCATGCAGACTTGCATACATATAATGTACCAACAAATTATTCTCACCATGTTAAATCTATATTTTATGATTACAGTGAGATACAGGTAATTAAGTGTTATGGCAACAGTAAAATGATAAGAAACCATAACTATCCATCCATGGAAAGAAATGCTTGTTTTTTTGCATCCACAAGTAATCATTTCAGAGAGCTTCCATTATAAAGCATTCTTCTGCTCCATAAATAATAGCACAGTTTTACTACTTGCTGAGTACCAGCTATCTAGGTCAGGATTTAGGACAGTGATAGATCTACTTTGGCTTCAGGTTATGGTGTCAGACCCCCTACCTGTTTGTCATGGACTCCTTTATCACTGAAGGTGAGCTTATAGATGACCCCTTGGCCCCCCACATACAGGACGTCAGTTTTCTGTTGGTGGTAAACCGTTGTGTAGTTCTCTGGTTTCATGAAGCGAAACCGAGGTGACTCTATAGACAAATTGACAGAAATGCTGTGTATAAACAATGTTTCTGGCAGTCTTTATATGTATATCCACGTATTGCATGAATAAATAATGTGTGTCTACTAAAATAGTGGTTCTCAACTGGTGAGTTGCAATTCAAAAATGTGTCACAGGGAAAACTATGTAAATGCAAATAATAAAATGCAACTAGCCATAAAAATATGTAGTTGGTAAAGCAAAATAAAAGGCTTTTTATATGAGCTAATTGAAATGCTTCTGGTGCTTTTTTTCCTTGTTCTTTTTTTTTGTTTGTTTGTTTGTTTTTTTTAGATGAAAGGCTGTGCATCTAAACTCTGTGGTAATATTAATTGAATATTTGAACCAGTGTTGCATCCAGTGTATGCATTAAAGGAATTGTTCACCCCAAAATTTAAATTTGCTTAAAAAGTTACTTACCTTCAGGCCATTAAAGATGTAAGCTTCTGTTCACCGAAACAGATTAGGAGAAATTTAACATTACATCACTTGCTCACCTCTGGGTGCCATCAAAATAGTACTCCAAACAGGTGATAAAAACATCACAATAATCCACAAGTAATCCAGTCCATCAGTTATTGAAGTGAGTCAGTTGTGAATTGAAAAGCATGTTTGTAAAAAAAACCAAAGCCATCATTATGTCACTTCTTGCCAAAATACCAGTCCTTAATTCATAATATTGTTAAAAAAGTGCATCCTCTGTTGTCCTCTCAAATGAAAATCCATCATCATATTTCTTTAGAATTGTTTTGTACTGTTTTCAATTGATATATGCATATTTAAACCTGATTCAGATTATACTATTTTTTCTTTTCCACCGGAGAAAGCAGCGTTATGGATAGAGGACTCATATTTTAGCCGAAAAAATTGGTTTGAAGTTTAACATTTCTTAATGATGGATTAAAATATGTATCTTTTTCCTACACATAATGTTAATTGATGTGCTGCAGCTGTGTTGATTACTTGTGGATTATTGTGATGCTTATCATTTATTTGGACTCTTATTATGAAGTAACCCATTCATGCAGAGGATCCACTGGTGAGCAAGTGATGTAATGCTAAATTTCTCCAAATCTGTTCAGATGAAGAAACAAACTCATCTTCATCTCGGATGAACTATACTTTTAACAAAACTGTCAATTTTCCTCTCCTGCCACTTCTATATAAATCATTTTGCACATTGTTGGACTCATGCAGTTACTGTTAAATATTCTGTTATATTATTTAAGGGCTTTGAATTGATTTTCACTGTAAAATCTGGGTTTTAAAGCAAAAACAGTAGAGATCTAATTCATCTAAAAGTTTAACTCAAATGTCTAAACCACTTTCGTGGGTGTTTTTGATCTGACCTAAATGGAGAAAACTATCAAATGTGGTTGTCAGTCAGGGGTAGCAGCTATAAATTATTGATACTTAATTGCATAAAGCGGAGATTTCTGATTTCTGATACTTGATTTCATAAAACGTACACGTTGCAACAGGTGTGAGTCTCAGTCTGCGCGGTTAGAGATTTAATAACTGGCTATTCGAAGCGGGGTCTGGCGAGGTCGAAAAAGCCTGCAAACCAGTCTGATCCGGTTTCTATTTGCATACGTAGGTGTCCTTTCCATAACACATCACTTTAGTTTATGGGATTATTTGTCTCGCCATCGCATCCTTCGTGATTTCAGGGAAGACCCTGAATTTAGGCTATGGGGAAGCGTCGTTGTCCATGGTGCTGAAGTGGGCGGCTAAGACCTCATTGGAGATTCATATTGGTCTTTCTCGTTGCTTTCTCATACTGTAATTGTGGAAGGTTGTAGTATCACGTCACACTGAGAGCGATGACCGTGAGACATGTCGATGTTTTCAAATAAACACTTGTGAATCGCACGTCCCATATTGGGTGCAGCGACATAGAAGACCGTGAACGTGCTTGAAATAAATAATAGCGGTACGTTTCGTGGAATTTCCATGGGCTATTCTCTTTTGCGAGTGTTTTTTTTTTTTTTTGATCTCATGCTGTGCCCTGAGTCTTGGAAATGCATCAGTTGCTGCAGTGCCATCATTCCCGTTAGCTCGCGCACCTGCATTGCAGCTCTGAATAATTGCGTCTTATTATTTTCTTAAATCAAACCCACTTGCAGCGTATTCTACGCGAAAACTGCGTTCAAAATCAGCAACCTCATTCAATGCATTTACACGTTTAGTTAGAAAGCGTCGTATCAGAAAATGACTCATTTGTAGCCTCCAGGAAGGTTCAGGAGCTTGTTTACTCATACATCCCAATCAGACTACTAGCTATTGACCAACACCACTAACATTTCTTTAAGATATGTTACTATGGATAGACAGTTAAAAATCCTTCCTGCATCCTGGTATAAACATTTGGTTCTTAGATGTGTTAAGATATGTATAGTTGAGGTCGGTTGGCTCCATCACTATCTGCTTAATTTGTAAACAGTGTCAGTTCTAAACGCGTTGCGTTTACTGTATTTTTTTTATTGTAGTTTAGTATTAAGGCTTATGTACTCTTAACCTTTATCAATATAACATATACGTGATAAAGTGAAGTCATGACGTGCCTCATGACTCGATGGGTTTTTGTTTTCAAAACAGCAATGTAAAGCAATCAGTGCCTATTCTTGGCCTGCTTCCATTTAATGATTTGACTTTTTAACGGAATTGGAAGTCTTATTACGCAGCCATTTTTGTTTTCCCGAGGGGAAAATAAGATTTGCAATTTCTGCTTTAGTACTGATAACCATCAGAGACTGAGAACAATAAAATTCCAGAGCTCTCCACAGAATTCGCTTGCATAGCTACTGTAACTATTACACTGAAGATAAAGAAAACCTTACCCATCACGGTGAATTTCAGCCGAGGTGATTTTTCGGCCAAAACCACTGAGAAAAGAGTAGCAAGTAAGAACAGATTCATGTTTTTCCGCGATGATTTAATTGGAGTGACGCCACGTCTATAAATTCTTTCCTAAGATGAGACTGGTGTTGTTTCTCAGGGGTGCGCGTGTGATAAGCGGGCGCCGTCTGTCCCTCAACAGACCTCTCTGAGAATCTGAGCGCTAACACTTCACGTCACACTTTCTGGAATAGAGAGAATGAAGCGAGCAGACATGCGCTCACAACAGCATTCACGCGGATTGACAGCCATAGATTAAGCTAAACACGTTATATATATATATATATATATATATATATATATATATATATATATATATATATATATATATATATATATATATATATATATATATATATATATATATAACGATCCCTTCTGTCCCCCTCTGAGATAAATGTTAAAGTGTGCTCCTTAAAAGCACAAGGGGCCCTTGCTTGACTCAGTATTTTAACATATGATCTATCTATCTGATCTATCTATCTATCTATCTATCTATCTATCTATCTATCTATCTATCTATCTATCTATCTATCTATCTATCTATCTATCTATCTATCTGAATATGAATGAATGGCAATGCTAATTTTATTTTGTAATTCTGAATATCATTTGACACATTTAGTCAGTCAAAACAGTTTTGAGGTTAACTGATCTAGTTTTGTGTCCCAATTTTGTGTCCTAATTTTGCTTTCAATTTTGTATTTAATCAACTTAATTACTTAATAATTGGTTTAGTATTTTACATTGGTGACACCTTTGAAAATGTATAAATATCAAAAGGAACTATATCAAAAGACATTTTTTTTGTGCTATAACAACTAAATTAGCAGATGATGTTTCCTATAACATTATCATCCTGCATTATGCTAAACTTAAATCTAAATATGTTATCATTTAAAAGTGAATCCACATTGTCCCTTAAGGGGGACATCTTCCCCCATATGTTTTCAGAAACTATATATATATATATATAGCCTATATATATATATATATATATATATATATATATATATATATATATATATATATATATATGTATATAGGTCAGACAAAAAGTTTGGACACACCTTCTCATTCAAAGATTTTTCTTTATTTTCATGACTATGAAAATCGTAGAGTCACACTAAAGGCATCAAGAGCTGTTTGACCAAGAAGGAGAGTGATGGGGTGCTGCGCCAGATGACCTGGCCTCCACAGTCACCGGACCTGAACCCAATCGAGACGGTTTAGGGGTGAGCTGGACCTCAGACAGAAGGCAAAAGAACCAACAAGTTCTAAGCATCTCTCGGGGAACTCCTTCAAGACTGTTGGAAGACAATTTCAGGTGACTACCTTTTGAAGCTCATCAAGAGAATGCCAAGAGTGTGCAAAGCAGTAATCAAAGCAAAAGGTGGCTACTTTGAAGAACCTAGAATACGACATATTTTCAGTTTTTTCACACGTTTTTGTTATGTTTATAATTCCATATATAATCCCACATGTTAATTCATAGTTTTGATGCCTTCAGTGTGAATCTACAATTTTCATAGTCATGAAAATAAAGAAAACTCTTTGAATGAGAAGGTGTGTCCAAACCTTTGGTCTGTTCTGTATATATATAATTCTTATTTTAGTGTGTTGTTACTTTTCTTTGTCAGGTCTTGCCAATACTCTTATTTTGACAGACTCATCATTAAGGATCAGCTCAATCTGTGTCTTGCCCATGTTATTGTCCTATTTATCAGACTCAGAAGTTCCGAATAAGTAAGCAAATGCTCATTGCATCAGTGGGAGAATGGGGCTGAAAAGATACTTACCTTTGCCTTTTCCCCATTCATTGTAAATTATTTGACAAATCTCCAACATTTATCATAAGTAGTTTCAAATAATGTCTGGGTAAACTGATATATTTAAGTTCCAAAGCTTTTAAATTGTGCAAATTTGCAAACGTGCAGGCCGTTGTCTCATAAATGTGTCTCTCTGTGGCTCCACCTAGCGGCCAAAAGGCTTGATTGACATAAACTTTGGTCAAAGCGGTGGTTGCACAATTAGTTCCTCACTTTTGTGAGTCTATAACAGTGAGATCTAAGCATACTGTAATCACACTTTGTTTGACCATGAGATGATGTTGACTAAATAAATACATTAGTTGAAAAGTAATAAACATGGTGGAAAAAGAATTTTCACGCAGAAATTGCTAATAGATTCCACATATAGTTAAATGGCAAGTAACACATTAAATTAAACATGATAGTTTGAAGTAGAAATATTTTTTTTTCTGTAAAATGTACTACAATAATTTTTGTTTTATTTACAACATTAATAAATATTTACAGTGTGTATACACAGTATATAGTTTTCAAGATATGTGATAAATCTTAATAACATTATTAGTTTAACTGTTGGTTTGATTGTATTTCTATTATTACACATTTTTTGGAGAACAAGAAGCATTTTTATTTGATTTTGTACAAGATTCTGTCTGTGGGCTGGGGACAGCTGTAGCCAGACAGACCTATATAACAGATTGAGACATCTAGAGGTAATCCAAAAGGGTTTAAACCACTGGTCATACACGTGATTATTATCTCTTTTTTCTGGGTTATTCTGGGCAGCAGCAGAAATGATTTGCTCTGAGTTACTCTCTCTGTCTCTCTCTCTCTCTCTCTCTCTCTCTTGCCCTGCAGAATCCAGTTAAAGCCTGAGAACTGTCTGTCCAAAAAAACAACAGCCTGCGTAAAACGTCACTGCGAGTCCCCTGTCCCTTCTTGTACTCTCAGACAATAATCTGTCATCAGCGTAATAAACATACCCCTCACAGATCAATTTTCACTTTGTTATTACACTGAAAAATGGCCTAAACATGGTTATATCAACCTCATCTCATTGGTAATCAGATGAGAGGCAGCAGGGGGGAATTATTTCTCTGTTTAACAAACAAGACAGTGACTGTTGCGGATAATTATGCAGATTCTTCTCTCCTGACACCGTCTTTACATCTCATGTCATCTATCCTCCCCGATCAGATGAGCTAAAGAAAAACTGCAGGCACTCAAGGTTACAGGTGCTGCATTGATGAAACAGATGGAGCTTACATCTGGACTATTATATACTGCATACACCAGAGTAACAAAGAGGTATGATCATAATGTCATTTAAAATTACAGCTGTCAACTGTATTAATGAACCCTGCAAACTGTTCAGACTTTCAGGACTCAAATTAACTTTACCTAGAAATGGATTTGAATTTTTAATGAGGAGGTTTAAAATGGAACACTATGGAGTAAAGATAGCAAGACAAGATGGTTTTCTGAACAAGCAGACTTGCATGGTCTTTAATTATCCAAAGCAAAATATGATAACTTACAAACGCATTAGCAAAAACATCCAAATTTGGAAATATATCTTATATACATTACATAAATTGCAAAGCATCTTAGGTAAATAACCATGTGTCGTCATGACATTTGTGCCTAGCCACGTCACTTGATGTTGTTAAAAAACTAAAGACAAAAAGAGTCACAAAAGACATTTCTGAATGACCCTGCAGAATGTTTGTAATCTTACTGCAACCTATAAGAATAGCAGCTGTAATGTACAATATGACACGCTTTATGTTAATACAGTAATGCATTCAATCAATTAACTTTTCCATTTAAAATCCTTCACTTTTAAAAAAGTATTAGTTTACTAATTTTGTGTTGTAATGCTACAAACTACAATAGGCGTTGATGGGCGGTTAAGACTTCTACAGCAACACACATAATTCTGTGGGTTATACATATGTGCAACAAAAAGTTACAAAATCTAAAACTGCATCATAGGTGTTGTCAAATGCATCATCGCACGGCCGGCTCTGGTTTAATTTGGCAGTGAAATGAATATCTCTAAAGGCTATCTGTACCAGAGCCCTCACAAAGGAAGAGATTTTATTCATTATACTAAAAGCCATGAGCCTTAAAAAAATCAAGCAGTAACACACCAAATCAAGGGCACACCACAAAAATATCCAACAGTTATTTCATTATTTAATTGTGGACTATTATTCAAATAATTTCTTTACACACTATATTCATGCATTGCATTTTAAAACTATTTTAAATAGAGTTTACTATTAATACTAGTTCATATTAAATACAAATTATTTATTTTCTTTGTAAATTTATTTGTTATACATTTTTTAAAATGAATTATTACTATCAGACTATAAGCGTATTTGTTGGTTGTTTGTCTTCAGATTGTGGCATTGCTCAGCAATCTTACAGACTTTATTAACGATTATAGTGGCTACCTTACTTCTCCACTAAAATGTTATTATTATAAAGAGTTAAGTTACCTACTTACACTGATGTCAATCAGACTCGTTATGTTATCATAAGGCTTTAACTGCATTATGTATGAGCAGTTGATCCACTTTGAGATTTACTACAGTTTTAAAGGCTCCACTAATTTGACCATGACCATGAATTCTCTATTCCAGCTCAAATAAGCTTCATTGTGAATCTCCCAGTGTCCCCACCATCTCCACCTCCACCCATCGATGATCGTGGCACAAAGTCTATATTGGCAGTGTGTTTTATCTGACCTTTGCTCTGACTCCAAAAGAACATAAACACAAAACAGATCGCCACAGAGCTGAGGAAAGAAAGAAAGCCCATGGTGGTAGCAATGATGAGTGTTTTAGCATCAAAAGGGTAAGGACTCGACACCCGTGCGGAGGAGTTGGTAGAAGGAGGTAATGAAGTTTCCATCCATCCCTTGTCTGAGAAATACGATGCTGTGCGGTTTTGTGGAAGCCCCTCCACTTGCAGACTCACGGAGATGCTGTCGTTACCTGCTGCATTAGATGCAGTACATAGATACGTTCCACTGTCCTGTACTTGGGTGTAACGCACCTCCAAGCTCCCGTTTGCAAGCACTCGTACTCTCCCGACAGAGCTCAGTGCAGTCTGCTGGGCTGACAGCCAAGTAATAGAAGGCGATGGATAGCCGTCTGCTCTGCAGTCAAACCGTACACTCATGCCCTCCACCACACTCGCATCCTGCTGCTGGCGGCTCAGAATCTGCGCTTGCCTGCAAGTAAATACAACCGTGAGATCAGCCTCTGAAAAATCACGAAATGATTTCTTGTGCCGATTTGGAGGTGAACAGGTGGGTTGGCGACCATCGAAATCCAGCCGTCGCCGACGTCGCATGACCCAAAGTAGCCTGCAGTCACAAGCCAGTGGGTTTCGGTCCAGCCTCAGTGTCTGCAAGTTCCCTACGGAGTGGAAGACGCTTTCTTCCAATGTGGACAGACGATTCGAGGACACATTGAGCAGACGAAAGTGGACCAGACCCCTGAAGGCACCTGGCTCAATACGTAGCAGGTTCCCACCTACCAAGTGCAACTCTTGGAGCCGCAGAAGCTCCACAAGAAGGTTGGCCTGTATGGAGGTGATGGGGTTGTAGGACAAGTCAAGGTAATGCAGGTAGGTGAGAGGACGCAGCGCAGCATAAGGTATGGCGCTAAGGTTGCAGTTGCTTAAAATTAAGGTGGTGAGGTTCAGACCAACCAAGCTGTTGCTATTTAACGTGTCGAGAGAAGGCCAGTGGAGGATCTGCAAAGTGCGCAGCTGGTGCAGTCGGCGAAAAGCGTTGTTGGGCAGCACGCTTATGGAGAGCTTGCGCAGGCGCAGCTTTGTCAAGTTCTGAAGTTGCGACAGAGCCTCGGTGGGGATTGAGGTCAAATTGCTGCGGTCCACGTTCAGCTCCTTCAATGCCTGAAGCCCAACAAACGCCCGTTGCGAGATAAACACCAGGTCGTTTTCTCCTGCATCAAGCTGCTGTAAATTAATCATGTCCCGGAATGTGTAATCCAGAAAAACCAGGATCTCATTCTCGCTGATATCTAGACGTAGAAGGTTGGAGAGGCCGGAGAAGACCCCAACCGGGAGGATCTTGAGACGGTTGTTCTTAATCCTCAAGTATCGCAGGTTCTTTAGCCCCTGAAATGTCTCCACCTCAATCATAGAGATTGTGTTCTCACTCAGGTCCAGGTCCTCTAGCTTTGACAGGCTGGAGAACTGGTGCCTGGCCAGTGTTTTCAGCAGGTTTCTTGAAAGATCTAAGCGTTTGGCATTGCTTGGTAACCCCTCAGGCACAACCGTCAGGTGTCTTGAGGAGCAGTTTACCTCCAAAGTGTCATGATAACAAGTGCATTTCTGAGGGCAGGTGAGGTCAGCAGCCGATTGGTTTATGCACCACAACAGCAGGACTGTCCATGCACCCCACTGGCCACACAGATCCATGAACATCTTACCTCCTTCCTGCAAAAAAAAAAAAAAGAGAGAAAAAGGGTCAATGACGTGTCAGATATGAGGAAGAAGTTCATATAAATGTAATCTTTGTATTCTTATTGGTTTCATATGGTTTTGAAAAACTCTTATTTTCAAGTTTCGGTTTACAACCTACATGTGAGTGTATTTTTTTAGTTTTTAAATAAATTTCACAAAGTTAAAACGTATCTTTTTAAATAATTATATAGGTATTTTTTTTTTTTATAAACATAAAAAAAGATTACGCCAAAGTACTAAAAGTTTTCTCTTCATTCTTTTTATTAGTTATGAAACAACAGTTTGACATTCCTGACTTTATTACCTATTCGCTCCAAAATGAAATTCATTGTAACTGTATGTAACATTGTATGTATGTGATTCATTAGCAATTATGTATTTTTGAATACATTAATAGACATGGACAAATTATTGCTTTGTGATTGACCCAAATGCATCTTAAATCATCATAGTGGAACAGTTCTAAGTCGTACTAAGCAATAATCAACACATACAAGAAGCATTTTCAAAAGCTATAGATGTTAAATAATTGAATCAGAAGACAAACGTAGTTGCTTTCCCCTATTTCCCTAACTATTTTTAAGTCTAGTTTACCAAGGGACTGCTTACCAAGGGACTTTTATAGTGCCAGTTCTCATAACCAATGTTTTCAGGTCGGTCTCTATGTTGGGCTCTGTGTTTGTTGAAGATACATTTAGACGTCACACTTCCAAAAGCCTAAAACCAGAGAGAAGAGAAGAAACAGAAAAATGATTCAGACTGTGCTATGATGATTTGTGCTAACAATGACCTTAATCCTCTTGATTTTAGACAGACCGACTGATCCAGGCACAGCTGAAGTTGTAAAACAGCTTTTCATCCATTTCTGATGATGGACAACAGCCGAATGTCTGCAGATTGTATGCGCAGTCATTAGGTAAATAAAAATGATGAGACATGTGAAAGCTACATAGCAACACGCTTATTTCCCTCCAGCTCTCTGATGAGAGACGACAGGTGTGCAGGGCACTTTCACTACAGTCCAGCTTAACCTCATGTCACAGGATGCAGGTGCACAGGTGTAGAAACAAATTAGGAATTACAACCCCAGCATGGACAGACGTTCAGTTTAATGGACGAAGCTGAGCCAAAAGACATCAGACAATCAACAAGAACAGAACAATGGACTGCTCAATTACGTGGGAGAAATAAAAACAGAAAAGCAAGATATAACTCAGAATTCTAACTAATGTAAACCATAAGTATACACAAGTCAGAATTTGTGAGATAAAAACTTGCAATTAACATTTATGTATTTATTTAGGCAGAAACAAGCTTTGATATAAATAAATTCAGCATACACACTGAACCAAGAGTAAGATCTGAACATTCATGCACTGAATTAAACGAAAAATTGCTCCTTTCTGATACTCCTGATTCTGATTCAGAAAATTAAACTGTAAAAAATTAACTTACAGCAACATAACCTTACTAACTAAGATATTTAGCTTTGGTTGCACTGCACTGAAATAGTTCAAATCAAGGCAATGTGATGGATTGAGATGTCTGAGACTGAGATTTGTTCTTTCAACAAGTACTCAGTAATTTAGTCTGTTTGGATTTGTCTGTTCAATGAAGGTAATGTAAATGTATCTTGCATCTGCTAAAGACAATTAATAGCACAGGAATCCTTCATTTATCATTATAACACACAGTTTTTATTTATTGCTAACCTGTAAAGCAAAAAATAGCATGTCAGTTTGCTTTTAAGTCAGAAAAAATAGGATCATAAAGATGATTCGCTTCTTTTTATTATTATAGGTAAACAACCCTAACACTTCACATATAAACCCCAGGAATGGTGAACAGATCAATAAAGAGAGAGAGAGAGAGAGAGAGAGAAAACTGAGCTTTAAACACCACTTTGGAAAGTAGTAGTGAATACAAAAACAACAGCAGGATCAAATTATAACACTTTTCTTAGTTTTAAATTAAATTTATGTAGTAGTCAACATTTGAAGTGGATCAAAAAAGTTAATCAAAATTGTCCTAAGAGACTAGAACGCATTTTGGTTTTAGGTTTTAGGACAACTTAGGATCCACTTCAAATACTGACTACTGTAAATGATCACATAAGCAGACCTGTTTTTAAATGCATAAAAAATTAACTAAATTGAAGTTAAATTGCTTAATAAATCATAGTTTTTGTATTGAATTTGTAAACATTTCCAGCAGTCCCTTGCATACTAATGAATGAAACAAAATGGGTATAAACTCCTACCTTGTCGTGACAAATGATCTCAATTAATCCAGTCTTGCATTCCACCTCTCCCACTGCCTGCTTGCTTATTATAGCCTATTCACATGGGTCTGCATTTCTCACATCTCCTGTTTACGCACAACGCTTTTATTTTTTACTTGTCCCTGCTGAAACCACATAAAATGAGGTTGACTTGTTTCCCTGAGTCTAGAGTCGTCCCCTGTCTCTACACAAAGGCCTTATATTGGCCAAATAAGCTGACTCATAATGCTGTATCTAGCGAAAGGAGGGAGAGAGAGTCAATCCTGGCTTGGCTGTTTTGACACCATATTGGTTTTCCACACCACAGTGAGCCTGGCTTACACAAATTAAAGCTGTGAATCCCTCTCTGTCGACTTGTGAAAGACATAGTGCAGCAGGTGTACGTGATCTGGACATGGAGGTGACAAAACTCATGCTCTGTGTCCTGCTGCTTGCCTATAACATTTCACACTGTCTGACAACTAAGCTGTTCTTTAATTAAAGAAAAAAAATATATATATATATATTGATGCTATGATTTTAATGTTGAAACATCTCAACAGCTTACTTTGAGGTTGCAGTTAACTGAACATGTTATTTTCTTGTTCTGTTCAAATTTGTTTCTAAATGTTTCATTTTCTTTCTCTTTTCTCTCTATACTGTATTTGTATATATTTTATATATTACTATAAAAATATAAGGTCTATTTATGTTCTTGGTATATAGTTTTTTTTGTTCAATTTCTGTCAAATGTACAATTTGTGGCCTAAACTCAAGAAGAAGCCTCTCAGTAAAACTTTTGCATAATCAGCTACCACCACTGTTTATACCAGCTTTGGCAATGCTCTTATCTAACAAACAACACTCCGCCAAAGAGTGCACCCTTGTTGATCTGATACAATGTCATCACAGTTAGCCGGCCTTCACTAAGCTGAACGCACACACATAATGCGCTGTTTTCTCATATTGGGCCTGACTTTCATACTTTCACTTCAACAATCAAAACTCATTAGAGTCAGACAGGCTTCATTAGGTTACAGTAAATGACATGGACCTTTGCCAGGTTAGAATAACAGGGGAGCAAAACCTTTTCTCTGCTGCTGTATCTGTTCCCCTGACTCCATTAGAAAACCACAACACTTAAAGCCTTTGCAGACTGACTCCAATTTGCACTTCAGTGACTCCAGGTGTGCAAATGTGCTTATAAGAAGTACTACTGAGAATTAACTGTTTATTTTTGTGCAAAAATTGTCATGGTAGGGATGTGCCGAGCAAACAGATGAGGGGACCCAGACTGTTTGAAATTAATATTTAACATTACATGATATTCACAAAATGGCAGCCAAACCCAAAAGAGATTATATATTTATCCTTATTTTGGCTTGTCTTACACTAACGGTGTTTAAAAATGCAGGAACTCTTCAGTGACAACATCAGAGGTCTCTGACCTGCATATTAAGGGTGATCTCTAACCTCTAAGTGTATCCAGGGAATGTACTTCACCTGTCCCTTGGAGCCCGTGCTATTCTTGTCCCAGCCGGGTGAAAAATACCCAGAGCCACTCTCCAATCTCCAATTAGAATTCCTCCCATCAATTCTTCACAGCAACAATTGCAACTGAGTGAGAAAGAGGCTGTTTATGGCTCTTGGCCCTCCACCATGCCACAGAATGCAGCCATGTGAATGGACACACGTATTAAAGGCTTTCTGAAACAGGTGTTGTTTAGCAATGGGATATGATGACAGATCTTCTGGACATGAACTATTTGTTCCCTTTGAGCTTGCCCGGGGAACAGAAAAATACATGCAACAGAGAAGGTGAGGTTCACACTTGGATGCCCAAACCACAGATGCTTCCTCAAAAGCGCTTGTATTTCAAGCCCACAGTGAATTTACAAGACGCTTCTGCTCATCCTTCTGTAATCCAACTTTGCTTAAAGCGATAAGGATAAGGAGTTTAAAAACAACTCTGTTGTGTGACTGCATTTGTAGCATTATAATACATGCATTTATAATCTAAGCTTTCTTTTGGAGTGTGACTGATTTTGCTGCTTTACTCTAAATAAGAGTGAGAGTAAGATGTGGAAGACAAAGGTGTGAATACTTTATATTTAAATGTGCATTTGTTTTTACATTTAGATTATACTTCCCGTTATCTAACATTATTAGTCATTTTATAAAATGTTTAAATGAAAGCTTTAGCATATCAGAAAATGGTATCTTTTTTCCATGATATACATTATACATTTGTGATGCCTAAATACATTTGTAACATTGATTTCAGTCTTTATTTATTTGGACAAAACAGTATTTGATTCTGTTACCAACCATAACATCTTAATTATCTTAATGACATAGTTCACCCAAAAATGAAAATTTGCATTTTTGTTTGAACTCCCAATCTGACGGCACCCATTCACTGCAGCTGAATCCATTGGTTAGCAAGTGATGTAATGCTAAATCTGTTCTGATGATGAAACAAACTCAAACTTACTACTGTTGTATGAACATTATTCTGTTTTATGACAGAAAGCTGAAATAAAATGTAGTAAATTATAGACAAGTAATGGCTGTAAGTATTAGAAAAGAGTATCTAATATTTTGTACATGTTGTTTATATTTTACTTGAACAAATTAATATGAATATTGATGCTTCTCTGTTTTTCATGATTATGAGGAGCAGCTAAGAGAGGTCACGCTTGGTTAAGATCACAACAGTCTGAAGGACAGATTATGATAATTCAGCTTTGTGCTGGTCACAAGTCAGTGCATGTATATTGTGTACCCCAAAGAGATTCTAATGTAATGCAAAAGAAAAACATGTTTGGAAAGATGATATCATCTCACATGTTCCTACTTCCTGCCAGAAGGCAGCACACGTACGTGTATCAGTGGTTTAAACTGACTTTAACAGAACTTTTCAATGACACACAAGTAAGGTCACCTCAGGCTAAACTGAATGCATTAATGTAACTGGGTCATTGCACATGTGCTCAAGTTCATTGTTAATTTTAGGCATTTTTATGGACAATGGGTGACAAACATTTGCACATATGCTGTATAATATAAACTTTGAAGAAACATGCAGAATCAAAAGCATCTGCAATTCAGTAAATATGCTGGTGGGACGGAGACAATTTGTTTGTGAAGGCTCGGATTCAGATTTCATTCAAGTCATACACTTGTCTTGAAGAACAGAGTATAAATCAAGTCTGAGTCCATTGATTTTTAGTGTGATTGTTTAAAGGTCAAACATATGGAAGTGGTTTAGGCTCATATGTCATCTGTGAAAACCACAGAATCTGTTTCATTTATGTATGTATTAGATGACCATAGATAAGAGAACTGTTTAGTTAAAAGATAGGTCTGGTCGATTGGGAAATTTCCCCAGTGAGACCTCTGCATCTTGCTGCGTGTTGTAATACAGGACACCCATTAGCAGGGTCATATGGTGCCCTGGATAGTTTAGTGTTTAAGCAGTCCTAAATAGATCCGTTTTAGGGCAGCAGGATTACACGAAGAACCAGGATGATGCTCACAATGTGAGGCAGACTTATCGAGCCCCCAAATTTAGTCCATAGGTAACTGCTCTGCTTTATTACACAGACAAAACCGGTCAAAACAGGGCATCTGCACCTGTTCAGTGATATTAAACCCTGCTCTAAACTGATCTCATTGTGGCAGACCTCATAAATCACATGCCGGGCGTGATGAGAATGTCGAGTGACCAAGCAAAACAAACCAGTGATCAAGTAAGTGCTTTTACCACTCCGCCCTATCAACTGGTGATAAATCAGGTCCTGCTGTGCATTACAACTCTTCTGATTAAAGTGCTCACCTGGACCGGCCCCAAACCTTGCGCTCCTTTAGCTCTGGCTCATGCAGGATGCTGTTTGAAATCTCATTAGCGAGAACTTGCACAGATTGATTAGTGCTAACTAAGACATCTATGACTTCCAGGCGCCTCCAAACGCCTCAGTGAGCGTGCGACCTGAGACAGAAAGCTGAACACATCTGAGCTGACCATTGACATCCTGAATACTATATTTAGTTGTATATTTGACTTCCGAAACGAAGGCATTCAAAGTCATGTGCCTCATGGCCCTGTCAAGTGGGCTTCAACGAACAAAGAAACGTATCTATCTATCTGTCTGTCTATCTATCTATCTATCTATCTATAGATTAGTCAATGACTCTAATTGATGCTTATCAATTAGTTTGTCAAACAATCAATGAAAATGCATTAATCAGTCAACACATCGGTCTATCCATCCATCTATCTGTCTGTCTATCTGTCAGTCTATCTATCTATCTATCTATCTATCTAGTATTGATAAGTCTAACTGATGCTCTATCAATTGCTCTGTCTACTAATCAATCAATCAATCAGTCTGTTTTTCTTTCTATCTGTCTATGAGTCAATGAGTATGATCCACCCTCTATCAATTAGTCTGTCAATCAATGAAAAACAATGAATGAATTAACAAATCCATCCATTCATCCATCTATCTAGTCAAATCAATGCTTTCCTATTCCAGTTTTACCGAATAGTTGATATTTTGGGCAAATTATTTTAATAATATATTTTTCTTCATTGTCTGTTGTTTACTTTAAAATAAAATGTCATATATTTACATTTAATATACAACATATGTTTTGACATCTATGTAATAGCCTGAGTCAAACGAGTTTCAAAATGAGTTTCTTCCAAATTACTCGTAACTCTGAAGAACTCCAAACAACATCGTTTTGAATATATAAGTAGGAAATAGCCTACGTATATCTGAACAAAAACCAAAGCGGAACTCACCCGCAGTCGCTTCCCTCACGATAAATTCATGGCAGCGATGTCATAGCTCTCCAATCTCGATTCGCAGTTCCTCACTTCTGCACAACATCGTGCTCAGAAAGACGACGAGCATGTCTTGAGACAAGACCCGAATGTTTTTAATCGCTTTGCTCCTTCATTAATTCCTTCTGTAGCGACACATCCCTCTTGGGTCTAGTAGGATAATTGTAAGCTTAATTTAGGTTGGCTGTTCTCCGCTCTGACGCTGCTCTGCACTCGATCCTCTAACTTCCAACTCGCCACCTGCCCGTTTCAATAGGATACTGAACATCCAAACCCCAGCGGTTTACTGTTTACTGGTCTGTTCAGCAGAGCCAAGTGAAGGATAAGACCTCGTGAGAGCACTCTGGGAGAGTGACAGATATTTGCGCGGCTTGGCCAAATCTCTGGATTTAGGTAAAACAGCAGATGGTTGCTGGAGTGAAACGCGTGGCTTGCAGATGGAAGAAAACATCTCAAAGGACATGTTTGTTTCAGTCGATTTATACGATACAAAGACTGTTAAAATAAAAGTGCCTTTTCTGTGGTAAACTGGCTATTATTGCACTGTTTTTTGTCGAAAAGATAACTTTATTTTTTTTGACATGTAAGCCTATTTTTATTTTTATTTTTTGATCTAGCCTATATAAGGTAAAAGGATGTAGCTATGTGGTTGTCAGAACTTTGAAATACAGTGACAATATTACAAGAGGTAAAGGAATGGTACAGAATTAGCCATAAAAAGTCATTAAAAAATCTCTATGAAAGTTAATAAATAGCTCATGCTATAACAAAGTTTTTATATATTTAAGGTAGGAAATGTACAAAACATATATTCACGGAACATAATCTTTATTTAATAACCTAATGATTTTTGGGATAAAAGGAAAATCGATAATTTTGACACATACAAGTATTTTTTTTTTTTTTTTTTTTTTTTTTTTTTTGTTGGCTATTGCTACAAAAATAAATCTCCAGCAACTGGTTTTGCGGTACAGGGTTACATATGTGATTCTTACTAGTAGCCTATAACTAATAAAATTAAACTTTTCTTTTTTTTTTTTCTGTACAATTTTTCTTTTACAGCGTCAGCTAACACAATGCAATTAAAACGCAATTTGTTTTCCATGAGGCTTTGAGTCAGATGTGAAGGCCTGCAACAAAGATCCTCTAAAATGCTGACCACGTTCAGATCTCCAAGGAATACTGCTGAACTAAAATAGCTTTTATTAAATAATATTTAAGAACTGTAGCCATTCACTTTCATTTTATAATATACAAAGTTTCACAGTCTGTAGAGAGACAACAATGTTATATAACTCGTGTGAAAACATCTTGATGGTTAAAGGCTGTGGCAGCTATTTTAGCCTTCATGCCAGGATTTAAGAAGCTACACAATCACTAACATTCAGACTACATATATTCTTAAATTACTTAAGTGCCTGAAGTTGGGCATCACACAACAGTAACCAGCACTATTAACGTAAAATGATAAGACATGTTTTATCTTATTCCCTTTTTGTGTGAGGGGGACAGATACTGCACCCAATGAACAATAAATAAATTCTGTCACCAATGTACAAATGACTAAAAAGGTGTGATATTTAGTCTCAAAAACAATGAATCAGACAGGTCTTGCCTTAGACACTGTATACATTTGCTGACATCCATCATAAGAATGTTCCCTAATGGCAACAGACTCATTTCCACATGGTTATTTACTGCTGTTACAACTGTATAGTGCAGGTCCAGTTGAAACAGAGATACTTTCACTGGAATATCATACATTATTAGTTTAGGAGAACAGTGACACACTCCACATTGCCAGTAGGATTTTAATTAAATCTGGCCACTAGAGGGAAAACATTTCAAATAAAGAAAGGGACTGAGAGCAGAAATGTCTCTAATATAGGAAACTCACCTTTATCCTCATTTAGTAGCTTTAAGTTCTTTAAACTTCACAAGATTAATACATAACAGCATGACTGGCCTATTTTGCCAAATCCTTTGTCTTTTTATTGCACTGTAGCCTAGTTACCAGCAGTGATATATATTATATTATTTAAGTTCTTTAAACAATGATTCATTGTTTCTTTGGGGAAGTCGTGGCCTAATGGTTAGAGAGTCGGACTCCCAATCAAAAGGTTGTGAGTTCGAGTCTCGGGCTGGCAGGAATTGTGGGTGGGGGGAGTGCATGTACAGTTCTCTCTCCACCTTCAATACCACGACTTAGGTGCCTTTGAGCAAGGCATTGAACCCCCAACTGCTCCCTGGGCGCCGCAGCATAAATGGCTGCCCACTGCTCTGGGTGTGTTCACAGTGTGTGTGTGTGTGTGTTCACTGCTCTGTTTGTGTGCACTTCGGAGGGGTTAAATGCAGAGCACAAATTCTGAGTATGGGTCACCATCCTTGGTCACGTCACTTTTATTATATTATATTATGCCTTTATTTATGCAAATAATAATTGTCTAGCGTAAATGCCTCAGACTTTGGGAGAGCTGAGTTATATTGATATAGAGCTGAGTTATAAGGGCACTGAGATAAAAGACTGGGGCTGAATAGGGTTTAAAATTCCTATGTGTGTTGACGTGTTGCACATGTTTGTTTCAGAAACTATTTGTCCTTGCATGTTTGCATGTTCAGCTTAAGATAGCAGTTCTTAAATTATCTTTGAATGTACCATATGTACATAACTTTGTTGTGTTTAGAAAAGCCTATAAATGAGAGTGCTTTAAATGGTTAGTTCACATTCAGAGTCTTTTCTCTTTTCTTCTTTTTTTCATATTGTAAACAAAATCCTTATTGCTGTTTGTTGTACATTTAAAAAGGATTTATCTTTTATCCCGGCACAACCTTCTGAAATCTACTACATCATTCCTAGCAGAATATTTCTCTCTCTTTCTCTGTTTTTCTCTATATCCACTGACACAACAATCTCTTGACCTGCCTTAATAAATGCCGTACTGACTTTGGCTTAGAGTAAGACGGGCTGCACACTGATTTGTATTGGTCAAATCCTGCCATCACAAACCCTCAGATCCCTGTGCACGTGGCAGATGGTTTTGAAATTGTGAATGTGCTCTTGCTCTTAAAAGGCTGTTTGTCACACTGCATTAATGTATAGTTTTCCAGGCCTCTGTTTCTCAACTCTAATCCCCAGCATGTGAACATCTGTGCATCAATGGTGGCGGCACTGGAAATGCAGGAAGAAGCTCCTGTGATGGGATTTATGAATGGAGTGTTGAGGTTCCTCATCGCTGCTCCGTTTTTTACTCATAATAGAATAGATCTAAACATTTAACAAAAAGTTAAATGAAAATATTTGCGCATTTGGAATCAAATGCAAATATTTTCTCATGGAATCACGTTAAATAATTTTTTTTTTAAAACATCCCAGAATGCACATCATGAGGTTGGTTGAAAGAAGTCGAAAGTGTCAAGCTTATTTAAAGTAGCTTAAATAAAGACTTGATTTGTTAAACCTCTTTTGGCCACCTGACTTCTGTGTTCATTCAAAGTTTTGATGACTTCATTATTTCACTAAAATGTGAAAAATAGATATTTAAGGGTGTTCGGATTTATGACAGGTAGTATATATAGGACATATACATGCCCACAGAAAAAGGGGAAGTTTGATGCATGGCTCTAGTTCTCAGTCTGAATAATCAAATGTAAAAAAAGGTTTCATAAGTCTCGTGACAGTCATGGGAGCAGACATGTGACCGCAGCAAGGCATTCTGGGTTTCTTTATCTCTGTGGTGGAATGTAAAGTAATAGAACACAGATGTAGAGTTTGCTGCTAGCTAGCTGGGTTAAGGAGTTAAGTTAAGTTAGTTAAGTTTTTTTTTTTTTGCTGTGTATAGTAACTGAACATTTGTCATGCTGGAGCTATCTAAATTGATGTATTCTAAATAAAACCTAATATTTAATGTTTTTATCAGGTAAATATGATTGCATTGCAGTGTTTTGTGTTACAGTTTTTTTCAACTGCTTACACACAAAATTATTACTTGTCGCACAATTTCTAAAACCTGAGACTCAAACACCAGAACCACACACTAAATCTGCAAAACCATACACACATTTTTGGCCTTATACTCAGTTTTCAATTTCATTAAACACTTTTTGCAAAACACAACACACAATTTTCCATGCAACACACAAAAATCTGACAGGAAGTTTCTTGATTTCCTTTTATAAACACAACCAATCAAAATGCCACACTAATTCATCAGTGCCTCACACTAACTCTGCACATGTGCAAACACTTGTTGCTTTACTAAACAACAACCAATCACAACTTTAGTAGTGGCCTATAAATAGGCCAAAGGTCAAGTAATAGCTTTGGAGAATGGATGCAAACAGAGTAAGGGGAGTTGGAGTGAGAGCCAGAGGACGAGGTCGACTGAAAGGAGTTGCTAGGGGAGGAAGAGGTTGAGTCAGAAATGGAGGAGGAAAAGGAACAAGAAGAGTGGTCTCGAATGAGATTAGGGCTACAGTAGTTGATCATGTGATAAACCATGGTTTAACATTGAGAGAGGCTGGACTGAGAGTCCGGCCTAATTTGAGTAGATTTACTGTGGTGGGTATAATTTGAACCTTTAGAAATGAGAACCGGTATGTAACAATCTAATGTATTGACACATGTTGATTTTTTTTACCATAACAAACAATAGGCCTATACTATAATAAATATATTTTACTGTAGTACCCTTGCATTCATTTACAGTTTTTTTTCATCTGCTTACACACATTTTCCAAAGTTTTCCTCTTTTTTTTTTCTTTTTTTTTTTTTACTTAACACACAAATTCAAGAATTGCACACACAAGATGCAAAATGCCTCACATCTCTTTCAAAATGAAACACCACAGTCAAAATATAACAAACATATTTCAAAAGCAAACATTTGCATTACGTTGTAAACCCCTTTACCATAATGCTATATTTTTGATTATGTCATATACACACTGTTATTCAAAACCTAAAGCTCTTCTTTTAAAAGCTCACATGTACATGATTGAATGTAATTGGGAGAGAGCTGTTGAATATATAAAGTAAAAACAAAAGCAAAATTGAAACCAAACTTTATTTTTTTTATTTTTATGTTTTGCTCTTTTGTGGTTGTAAATGTAGTATTAGTGTACTGTACACAGTTTGAAAAGAAAAGAAAAAAAAACACATCAAAAACATGTAGTGTTGTAGCATGTAGTGTAAAACCAAACATAATGTGTGTGCTTGCATGTGGAGATGGTTGGGTGTGTCTAGGCTCCATCTCTCCTCCTGGCTGGGTCCGGCCAACATACGTCATCCATGTCACATGCTATATTCTCTCTTGATACCTTACCAAACTGGGACCAATACAATGCACTGTAGTAAATGAATGCAAGGGTACTACAGTAAAATATATTTATTATAGTATAGGCCTATTGTTTGTTATGGTAAAAAAGCCATTATGTGTACATTAGAACATGTGTCAATACATTAGATTGTTACATACCGGTTCTCATTTCTAAAGGTTCGAGTTATACCCACCAAAGTAAATCTACTCAAATTAGGCTGGACACTCAGTCCAACCTATCTCATTGTTAAACCATGGTTTAATCACATGATCGACAACTGTAGCCCTAATCTCATTCCAGACCACTCTTCTTGTTCCTTGTCCTCCTCCATTTCTGACGTGCCTCTTCCTCCCCTTCCTCCCCTTTCAACTTCACAAAACAGACCCACCCACCTCTGTAAAACACTCAGAGATGTTAGTCCCGTCTGAATTGGTACATGAAAATTCCAGACATCAGGTGGTATAAAATCAAAACTCAAACATAGTTTAGAAAACTAGTCCCGTCCAAATAGGGCTTTAGTCGACCTCGTCCTCTGGCTCTCCCTCCAACTCCTCCTACTCTGTTTGCATCCATTGTCCCAAAGCTATTACTTGACCTTTGGCCTATTTATACGCCACTACTAAAGTTGTGATTGGTTGTTGTTAAGTAAAGCAACAAGTGTTTGCACATGTGCAGAGTTAGTGTGAGGCACTGATGAATTAGTGTGGCATTTTGATTGGTTGTGTTTATAAAAGGAAATCAAGAAACTTCCTGTCAGATTTTTGTGTGTTGCATGGAAAATTGTGTGTTGTTTTGCAAAAAGTGTTTAACGAAATTGAAAACTGAGTAAAAGGCCAAAAATGTGTGTATGGTTTTGCAGATTTAGTGTGTGGTTCTGGTGTTTGAGTCTCAGGTTTTAGAAATTGTGTGACAAGTAATAATTTTGTGTGTAAGCAGTTGAAAAAAACTGTACTACAGTGCATTGCATTGGTCACAGTTTGGTAAGGTATCAAGAGAGAATATAGCATGCGACGTGGATGACGTATGTTGGCCGGACACAACTCCGGACCCAGAGAGATGGAGCCTAGATACACCCAAACATCTCCACATGCAAGCACACATATTATGTTTGGTTTTACACTACATGCTACAACACTACATATTTTTGATATTATTTTTTTCTTTTCAAACGGTGTACCCTAATACTACATTTACAACCACAAAGAGCAAAAAAAATAAAGTTTGGTTTCAATTTTGCTTTTGTTTTTACTTTTATATATTCAACAGCTCTCTCCCAATTACATTCAATCATGTACATGTGAACTTTTAAAAGAAGAGCTTTAGGTTTTGAATAACAGTGTGTATATGACATAATCAAAAATATAAGATTATGGTAAAGGTGTTTACAACGTAAGACAATTGTTTGCTTTTGAAATATGTTTGTGGTATTTTGACTGTGGTGTTTCATTTTGAAAGAGATGTGAGGCATTTTGCATCTTGTGTGTGCAATTATTGAATTTGTGTGTTAAGTTTTGAAAAAAAGAGGAAAACTTTGGAAAATGTGTGTAAGCAGTTGAAAAAAACTGTAATCTAAGCGTTTGTTTGTAATATAATGCAATTAAACTATTCAATAATTTAATCTATCCGGGTCAGAGTTAGACCTTCTTTCTAGGTATTGCTGTTTAATATGTTATAATATCAAATTAATTCCTGTGAGCACCATGTTTTACCAAGAAATTCCAATAAATGAGATGAACAGTAATTATCTGAAGTATATTTCTTGATACACTGAAAAAAAAAGTGTATTGAAGCGCTGTATTGAAGCGCTTTTTATTGATTAGTTTGTACATTTGTTGAATAATGTGCAATAAATTGTAATTAATAGCAACTGTGTTCCACAAACTAATCCCAGTTTTTACGATTTTTTGGGACACAGGTTTTTTTTTTTTCAATAAACAAAAGCTGAATACATTTTTAAATATAGTCTTCTCAGGCTTGTCACCATGTCAGCAGGCTGTACTGCTTTTGGCCTGTGATATTTATAGATTTGCTTGTATGTTTGTGAGTAATCTGCACATAGTATGAACACTAGGGGACTTTCCTCGTTATACATTTATATCTTAGTGCTGACCCCATGCCTATACAGTAGACATCATGGGACAATTTTAAAGTAGACCTCATGCAGTGACACACTGCACAGGGAACTCAGGTTGTTGACTAACAAGCGGAAGTGTTCATGACAAGCTAACATGGCCTCAGGAGAACGAAGTAGAAAAAGATTATTGATACTATCAAATCAATTGTGAGTTTGAAGTCATATGTCCTCTATTTATGCCAGCTAAAATACCAACTGAAATTGTGAACTGATGAATGCACAGAAGGTTTCAGACTCTTAATCACATCCATCTTTTTGCAGGAACCCAACAGAAATTCCCTAAAAATCTGGATGGGTTGTTTCTTTTGTTAGTGTGACTAAAACTATCTAGCCTGCTAAATTAGTGGAAATAATTAAAAACCACTATCATTAAGCAATTCCCAAGATGTTAGAGAGAATTTAAGCAGTTTTGGAACAAGGAAAAGCTACACCAAATGTATTATGTAAAACTAATGGTTGTTTATGTAAAAATAATGGATGCATTTAGAAACTTCTTGGTGCTGTTGCTAATTTTTTTCTTGGCAACCTTATTATGCAAAAAATTTAATATAATTTAAAGCGGAAAACAACACAAATGATCTCTAAAATATTATTATAAATTCTCTCGTTGGTAGTGTTGGTTTTAGTAAATTTACTCAATTTAATTTTAATTTTAAATATAAATCTCTTTCCAAGACCTTGGACACTATTCCCAACTTCCCAATTTTCCTAAAACTGTAACCTGACTCATGACATCATCGCTTTGAGCTGGTGTTTAAACTATTCCAGATGAACCGGGTCTTCTTTTTCCTGCAACAGGAGCAACTTCCTCAAAACTCCAGCATATAAAGAGGTCGTCCACTAACCCAGTTTCAAACCAACATTCACCTTTTGTTCTGAACTTCTGGAAATCAGGTAAATGAGTTTCCTCATCACCACTGTTTTTATTTTTAACTCCTCGTAAATGATTTGCATTGTTTATTTGTAAAGTGTTATAATTGCTGTTTTAATATTATAAAATGTTTATTTGAAGTTGTGGGTGCACATTTGTTGCAATCACTTTCGCATTCTTTTTATTCTTTTTATTCTTCATTCTTTTAAAAACGTATAACACTGCAAATTTCTTCTAGCACATTTCAGAAATCACCACTTAATCCTCATTTCTCTAAACTAAATACACTCAAAAAATGCTGGGGTTTGCAGCCCAACTTTGGGTCAAATTTGGACTAACCCAACTTTTTGGTTAAAAATGTAATGTAAAAATTTAACCCAAGTGTTGGGTTAGTCCATATTTGACCCAAAGTTGGGTTGAAACAACCCAGCATTTTTTAGAGTGATAAGTTTCACTGTCTGCGGGTGTTGTTCTTGTTTGTGGTTTATGGTTAACATGGTTTCAAGAGCGCCACGGGTGTGCCACTGAAGTTTACAGTGTGGCTTTACACCTCTGACTGTAGTTTTGTTTGTCAGGGCATAATGCATGCATTTGGTGGAATCACCCTGCTTGTGGTGGTGTGGGGTGGACTAGCTCACACTCTGGAGAACCTCACACTCGATGAAGCATGGGAGGACTGGAAACTCACCCACAAGAGGGAGTACAATGCCCTGGTGAGTAATAGCCTATAAAGACAATACAATCATATTTAGTACCTTAAAAAAAAAGAGGGGAAGGTAGCTTGTATTTTTTTAAAGACTACATTGATTGGAATGTAACGGCTAAATCCCTTTATAATAGGGCTGTGCCTTAACATGCAACCCGGCTCAATAATAAAAAATAAAGAGAGAAAGAAAGGGATCTGTTCATTTTTTATTTTATTTTAAAGAGTTTCAAGTATTATATGCGAATTCCACCTAAATCCTTACTCAAAGATGCCATGCATTAGAGTATAAAATAGATACATCTTAATTAAAGGAATAGTTCAACCAGAAAAATGAAAATCTCCTGAAAACTTACTTGTCCATATGCCATTCTAGATAAAGATGAGTTTGTTTGTTCATTGAAACAGATTTGGAGAAATTTAACATTACATCACTTCCTCATCAATGGATCCTCTGCAGAAAATGGGTGCCGTCAGAATGAGTTAAAACAGTTGATAAAAACATCACAATAATCATCAAGTAATTAACATGACTCCAGTCCTTCAATTTAGTCTGTGTGAAGCAAAAAGTTGCATGTATGTAATAAATAAATCCATCTAGACATTTTTTACTTCAAACAACTGTTTCCGGCTAAAATAAGAGCCCTTTTTTTCAAGTGTTTTGCAAAGTATCATAAGTTGGTGGTTTATATACAGTTTAGGAACCACTGGCCTACATCATTCAAATCACTCATTGTTTGTGCCTTCTTACATCTGTGCTTTATGGTGGACAGGATGAAGAGTCTATTCGACGGGCGATTTGGGAGAAGAACATGCAGTTTATTGAGGCCCATAACAGAGAGTACGAACTGGGGATTCATACCTATAATCTGGGCATGAACCATTTTGGAGATATGGTAAGTGCCCTAATTCAATCTATTAATAATTTACTGCTTTAAAATGTTTAACACATTGTTTTACAAACATTTGTCAGTCTAATATGTTGGAAAACAGCCGTACATGTGTATTTCTGTGCCTTTAAGATGTCACATTCTTGCTAAACTTGTTTGGGAGTAAACATGACAACAAGAATGTTCCAAGAACAACATATGTATCATGAAGGAAACTAGATCCAAGTTAATTGATAACATTTTTGAGTGTTGATCAGGATTTTTTTTTTTGTTTTTTTTTTTTTGTCTAATGCTTATATCTCTGCAGACACTAGAAGAAGTGGCAGAGAAAGTCATGGGACTTCAAATGCCCATGTTCCGGGACCTAACTAACACATATGTGCCTGAGGACACAGTGGAGAAGTTGCCCAAATCAATTGACTACCGCAAACTGGGATACGTAACCTCTGTCAAGAACCAAGTGAGGAAATGTCATAATAATTTAGTAATATTGTGGCAATATTTCCTCATTCTGAGAAACTTTTACATTACCAATCCTATCCTCACGTGCTTTCAAACACATTTCTACAGAATGAGGGTTACCATCTAACTTTGATCAATACCGTCTAAGTATCATTTGTTGTTTCAAGCCAACTATAGTTACCAAAGTACTTAAGATTATTTCTCCACCAGTATTTAAGTGTTTTTCTCCCTCGCTCACCTCAGGGTTCTTGCGGCTCATGCTGGGCCTTTAGCTCTGTCGGGGCTTTGGAAGGTCAGCTGAAGAAGACCAAAGGTCAGCTGGTGGACCTCAGTCCTCAGAACCTGGTGGACTGTGTGACTGACAATGATGGCTGTGGTGGAGGATATATGACAAAAGCCTTCAAATACATCAAAGACAACCATGGCATTGATTCAGAGGAGGGCTACCCCTATGCTGGAATGGTAATAGTTAGTCAAAATGGCTTAAAAAAGCATTTTTTTTTTTTTTTTTTGGTTGTTTTAGTACATTTGATGTGCCCAGCTGAAAGTTGGTAAGAAGATCTGTGTGAAGAATAATATTGAAAAATGAGTCCTAGAATTTTTTTTTTTTTAGATGTTGACAGTCACAAGTTTTCATCACTTCTGCCCAATGCAGGAACAGCAGTGTGCCTATAACAGTTCAGCAAGAGTGGCCAGTTGTAAAAGGTATAAAGAGATTCCTGAGGGAAATGAGAAGGCACTGACTGCTGCCGTGGCAAAGGTGGGACCTGTATCAGTGGGTATAGATGCCATGCAGTCCACCTTCCTGTACTACAAAAGCGGTACTTGACATCACTTTTACAACTACGTAGTCTTTTGGTGTTGTTGTTTTACTGAAATGTTTAAAGTGAAGGTCACTAATAAGACTAAAATCTCAATCCCTGCTATGTCCAAAACCCATTTCTAGGTGTGTACTTTGATCCCAACTGTAACAAGGATGATGTCAACCATGCAGTTCTAGCTGTTGGTTACGGAGTCACGCCGAAAGGGAAAAAGTATTGGATTGTGAAGAACAGGTAAGGCACATTAGCTGGGAACAAAGGACAGCACTGATTAAAATAATAAATACATTTTATTCATTGATTCAAATGAATAATTTAAAAAAATATGATTAATTTAAAAAATGACATTTAAATAAAATATATAAATATTACATTTTTAAAAGAGTAAAAACATTTCCATGTTGTCCTAGTCAGCATGTAATAGCGTAAAAATCTCCTAATCCATCTGTTTTTGTTTCTGTGCCTGAAGCTGGGGTGAAGACTGGGGGAAGAAGGGGTACGTCCTGATGGCTCGTGACCGTAACAATGCATGTGGCATTGCCAGCCTGGCCAGTTTCCCTATCATGTGAGAGCTGGAAGTACGGAGCTCACAAGGGACCAAACTTGTCTCCTGCTGACCAGTAACAAAAGGGACCCAAAAGGGCTCTTTAAAAGAAGCAGTTGATTTGAATACCACAATGTTAAATGCATCTTCCTCTTGTGTCCTTGATGTCTTGTTCTTAATTCTTTCAAATTAAGCAGTTAAAAAAAACAATTTCTTCTTTTTTTTTTTTTTTTTTGCAATATTAGAAATTTATAAGGGAGATTTTGATATTGTGAATACAGTCTGTTAAACTTTTTCCCCCTGGTGGGATCTGTTCTTTGACAAACTTGTTTTATGATGTTTTAATTATATAGAGTATTAAGCTTTTTTGTGTGACCATATTAAATAAAACTGTTAATATTTGGGTAAAAGTATCTAAATGTTATTTTCACAAATGGTTTACTGCAATAAAGTTTAATGATGTAATGTTTATCACACAGTTAATACCAAGTCAATATTACACCTCTGTACAGAAACGTTTCCTATTATAAATGACATTCAGAGAATAAAATAATAATGCCAAGCCACATTTATTTAGAATTCAGAGAACATGGTCTCTGTAATACATGTACGACTCTGTACGACATGTACGACGTATGAAGACGTAGATTTTTGCTGATGAGGAAGAGAAAGCTTCAGAGTCTTTTTTTGGGGGAGAGACGAAACCAAGACAGGTCAAGAAAAGAAACATACTGTACTAAAGAAACTAAACTGTTTAAGTAGCCTCAGCTGTTTAAACAAAAAATATGACAGTCATGTGTTCACTGTTATGAAACCTTATGACCATAATTGACCCCCCCCCCCCCCCTTTTTGTATCTTGTACCCACTTCTTCAAATTCAACTGCTACTTATAATCTCTATACTGTATGTAAAAAGAAACAAAGTAATAATTGTCAGAAATAATTACTAAATGACACAATTACAAAAATGAAGATGATGAATAAAAACTTGAGCAATGCATTCATAAGCCACTATTAATGTTAAAAAGATGCCTGGGACACATAACATTAAAATTATTATAATTGTTTTTTTTTAAATTAAATTATTTATTTATTTTTAATTTTACAATGGTAATTCAATCACATTTATTATTTGTCTATTGATTACATTTCTTATTTATTATTGATTGCTTTATTTCAGAAAGCTTTGCGTGGCGTGAAATGTAATGCAGTAGCTATTTAAAATGGTGAATGCTGAACACTCCACTTTCGGTTCTACATACAGTTTGCTTGTACTTTCTGAATGATTGAAAGCTGCAGTTAATATTCCACAGAGCTTTTGTTCCAAAATATAACTACAGACCATGTCATTGTGACTGATGGATGTTTTGAAAACACCATAGTCCTATTCAGAATCCGCAAAATTCTATTTTCTTATTGAAAAAAAAAAAAAAAAGAACCATTTTACCACTCAGCATAGCTCTGATATTAACTAAGAGTTATCACACATTTAATCATACTAAGTGTAGTTATATTCATTTCATCAAATCAGCACCAGGTCAGCACAAATATTTGCCAAATCATGATGACTCATTTTTATAAGAAAATAGCAAATGCTTCATGAAAGGAAAATTTAGGTAATGTCCAATTCCACAGTGGTAATGTGGCCTATATCGATTTTTTTCCAATGTCATTCTAAGCACAACATGTTCATCTAGGACCTAAAACTTGTGGCATATGCACTCTCAAAGCCAGATACCAGGTCAGCAGTGTATAGGCTACATGTGCTTGCGTGCTCTGACGCTGTGTTTAACCAGATCACTTCCTCTGTCTGTCTTCCTGTTTTCTTTGTACATTGATATATCATTTAAAAACAAAAACTATAATTATGGGTAAAGTTCTAAAATACCACGTGGTTATCAAGTCTTCTATATTCTTGTGTGAAATTAAAAATAGTCTACTGTGCATCTATTGTACATCAAGAACAATAATTTCTTCTGGTGTTTAATTTAAATTCCGCTAGATGGCGACCCAAACACAACGTATGAGAAAGCATGTAAAATGAAAACATTCGTTTCCAATCAGTGTGAAACATATCAGAACCTAGTTTGATTCCAGCGTAGATTGAGTATTTCTACTAATCGTAAATGACAGCTGCTGCTCTTATTTACTTTACAGTTACAGAGTAACTTTGCTGGTTTACACGTGGAAATTCCCCTCAAACTATAATTATTACACAACCTCGGAAATATTGTTTTTAGGTTAGGCTGCAAGTTCCCATGCATCTTACAATTGCATATAAATAATATTAATAATAGTATATAGGCATATATATATATTGCATTATTTTATTACTACATTAATTACATATTGTTTTTTAATTACATTTTTATTTTTGACTATAGGCCTACATCACATATATGCTATATGTTTTTAAAGTAACAGGGCGAAGCAAAAAGTAAGCAAAGACATCTGTGACATATGACAACAGGCAGAGATTAGCACGTGATGGAACAAATTAAAAGCAAAGCAACCAGGAACTCACAGACGCTGATCATCGCCTACGCTACAGACCACCAGAAGTGCAGCTTACCGAGAGTGCACAGGTGAGACGAGACAAGACACATGAGCACATTTTTATTGTTATTGATTACTGTTATGTACTTTATGTTTGTAACATAATTCTCTTTTGTCCGGTTTTCCTCTCAAGATAAGTTTCTCTTTCGGTTTTAGATGGTTAACCCTTTACCTCTTAGAGATTTGAAATGTTTTCAGTGTTTGTATTAACTTTTGGGTGTTAAACACTGCAAAAAATACTTTAATTGTCGTGTATACCGTGTCGCTGAATGAAGGATAGGGCGAAGTCGATCAAACAAAGCAGTTTAATTTCCGTTTCTTTCTGACTCATGTGTTCTCTTGCTCATTTTGAAAACCTTTAAAACTGCATTTTTGCGTTATTTTGCCTCATTAATCCATCTGGTTAAAACTCATTTTTTACCTTTAGATTTAAAACTGGGTTTGTAAAAACGGCACCGACATATAATAGCCTACATTATAAATCAAACAATCTCTCTGGTTTATGAAAGTACAGCCCATTTTTGGGGAATCTGTAAACGCCTAATGTCTGGATTACTTGGATTTCCTCAAATTTACTATATTCGGACGTTTTAACTAACTTTATGGTGTTCTTGTATATACATTCTTCTTCTCTGTACATTCTTATAAAATGTATGCAAGTCTGTAACTATTACTGGCCGTTTTGCTCTTGTCAGGTCATGATGCTCGGGGGCTTGCTGTTTGCTGTGTGTTGTAGCACAGCACTGGCACATTTCAACACAAATCTAGACCAGCACTGGGAGTTGTGGAAGAAGACACATACTAAGTTTTACTCCAGTAAGGTGAGAATAGAAATTTCACAAGCATTGGTCAGATGATCCCAATGAAGATCTTTCATCTACTTACAGATTCATTTTCATAATGGTGTTTTGATTATGTTGTGAGACTAGAAGTTTTACTACTATAGTTTGAAGTGGTGTTGATGCCATTTATATATTGATTGAATTGTGTGAAAATGTTCGTCTTTAAACTGGAAGTATTTATAAAGGATATCTGTAATGAATGCAGTGATGGCAGTCTTACAACAACGTACCACATATGTGATCCTTGTAATGAGAATGTGATTTGTTGCAGGTTGAAGAACTGGGCAGGAGGGAGTTATGGGAGAGAAACCTTCAACTTATCACTCTTCACAACCTGGAGGCCTCCATGGGCCTGCATTCATATGATCTGGGCATGAACCACATGGGTGATATGGTGTGTGCGTTTCTTTGATCATGATTATCTGCATGCAATAGCTTCCAGCTAGATCAAGTCAGAGTATGTGAGCGGAGTGGAGTGGCAACAATTTCCCCTCCGCACTCAGAGCATTTAATAATCACTCCGCTCCAGCTCCGCTCCGGGTTCACAATTTCCCGCTCCCGCTCCACTCCGCGCTCAGTGATACCAGAAACACCACTCCGCCTTCGCTCCGTGGCTAAAGTATTTCAGTATGTTTGAAATGTTATGTTCATAACGTAGCCTATATTAAAATAAAAAATAAAATAACGGGAGAGTTTCAAAGTGGCTTAGGCTATTGTGTGCAAACTTTTTTTTCCTGCCACATGCCAAACTAATAACATGGATGTCAGCATTAAAAGGTATAATTTAATGTATTCTGCTGTGCAAATTTTGTTTGTGAAGAAAATAACAGTACATTTTTATTTTATCTACAGATCAATGCATTTCTTACAGATTTCTGCTCGTTCAAAATCAGATACAGATGAAGTAACACTGTAAGATTACATTTGGTTGAATGCATTATTACGAAAGCAATTGTGTGTGAATGTGCTGTAACTGTTTAAATCATGCTTTGACCCGAAAATATTCAGTAAAAGGAACAGACAAACTCCTTGAGAACTAACCTATAACTTCCCGCTTGGCTATTGTCGTCATTGTAACCTTCTGATTTGAGAGATCCATCTTTATCAAGCTATAGTTAAATATGTTTAACGTGAATTCTTGCTAAATATGCAGTTATATTACGGGCCGTTGGCATGAATTGTACTCGTGATGGAGCGGTGGTGGAGCGCTCTTGGAGCGATTGAAAACCACAACGCTCCGACTTTTAAAAAATCCGCTCCTCGCTCCTGTCAAAATCACACCGCTCCGCTCCCACTCCGCTCCGCTCACATACTCTGGATCAAGTCAATTAAAAAAACAAGTTTTGATTCTATATTTGTTTTCTTTACAAAAAATCATGTTGGTGGGGTTTTTTTTTTTTTTTTTATTTGTGTTAATTTTGTATTCCTATTTTCCAAATTTTTGTCTCTTTCACAGACAACAGAGGAGATCCTGCAGTCATTTGCCACGACTCGTGTCCCTTCTGACATTAAGAGGCAAACAGCAAAATTTGTGGGCTCTTCTGGGGCTCCTGTCCCAGACTCTCTGGACTGGAGAGAGAAGGGATATGTCACCAGTGTAAAGATGCAGGTGTGAATGCACTCCTTTGAAAGTATGCTACCTGACATCTGCTCCATTAGTGTCTGTTTTTAGGGGCCAAGCCCCAAAGAGGCTGTTGCCCATATTGCATTTGAATGTCCTCTTCCTACTCCTCCTCTTCCTCCTCCTCTCTTATACATGTACGCGTTTATTACTTTGAATTGAATCTCAGTGAAACTTCTTGACTTCTACATCTTTGTGAACCCTCATCTTCCCAGTGGCGCTACAAGATACTTGACCTGGAGATTGTGGGTTTAACTCTTGTGTTGTGGAAATTGTGTGTAATGTTGTGCTGTTTTGATTCCTTTATTATCCAGGCCAGCATTGTACAAATCTGTATTCCTACTGGATTTGAATTATTATTATTATTATGATTATTAATATATATTTTTTATACTGTTCATTTTTATTTGAGCTTGTTCATTCTCATCTATAGTTCTGAACCAGCTGTTTTTGCTGTTCCTTTATTTCTGTCTATTTAACAAGACGGATAGTTTATAGCAGGGAGACCACATTCTTTGTCAGAACTTTTTTTTTTTTTTTTTTTCTCAATTTCACTTCCTTCATTTTGTTTGCCCAGTCAGTGTTTGAGGTTTATTTCCCCTTTCGTGTAACTTCCTCTATGATGATTTGGAAATTCAGAAACCAGTAACTAAAACAGATTGGTCAGAATTCTCTCTCTGCAGCCTTCCAAGCCATTAGGTTCGTGTTTCCGGTTTTGGTAGTTTTATCATGTTTCTCTCTTTTCTGTCAGGGTGCATGCGGCTCATGTTGGGCGTTCAGCTCTGTTGGGGCTCTTGAAGGTCAGCTGATGAAGACCACAGGAAAGCTGGTCGACCTCAGCCCTCAGAATCTGGTGGACTGTTCTTCTAGTTATGGAAACAAAGGCTGCAATGGAGGTTTTATGAGTTCTGCCTTCCAGTATGTTATTGATAATGGTGGAATAGACTCCGAGTCATCTTACCCTTATGAAGGAGTGGTAAGTTGTTTGTGAGGGTCCATGTGAAAAAAAAAGTATTTGATTAATATTTTAAACAAATATAAGGTATCCTATTAGAAGCAAAATCTGAGCCATACATTTGCAGGCAGGTCTCTACATTGGTGAATTTGCATTTGCCAGAGTTTGATGTGGTTTAAAGAAAAGGAAAAAAACTAATACATTTTTATAATAGTTCTAATGTGTAACCTAATAAATAAATGTGTCCTACAGCAAGGGCAGTGCAGATACAATCCATCCCAGCATGCAGCAAACTGCACCAAGTACTATTTTGTCAGTCAGGGAGATGAGGAGGCCCTGAAGCAGGCTGTTGCTAACATCGGGCCCATTTCAGTGGCCATTGATGCCACCCGTCCTCAGTTTATCCTGTACCGCAGTGGTGAGTATTTTCTTCTCTTCACATTTCAACCAAACTGATTACCAACTAATTTTTATTAGATCTTATTAGTTCTGTGATGTTATAATGTTCCTTTTGCATCGGTCCACAGGAGTTTACAATGACCCAACCTGTACACAAAAAGTAAACCATGCAGTGCTGGCTGTGGGATACGGTGCGATTGGTGGACAGGACTTTTGGCTGGTGAAAAACAGGTACAATCAAAACGAGTGTGAAGATTTGTGATCATAAATTGACTGGGTCTGACTTTGTTTTTGTTTTGTTTTTTCCTTTTTTTGTTTTTATTCACACACTCAAAGGCTTATAAAAACAGAAAATCTGTGTCAGAACATTTAGATGACAAATGCAGATACTAATTTTTCTTTTTTCTATTTCATTTTGCTTTAACAGTTGGGGTACCCATTTTGGAGATGGTGGCTATATCCGTATGGCCAGAAACCAGAACAACATGTGTGGCATCGCCTCATATGCCTGCTTTCCCGTTATGTAACTGAAATGTATGAACACTTCAAAAATAGAAATGTACTTTTTTATGATTTTTATATATTTTAATGTAAATGTGTGATCTGTGTTTTTACATTTCCATTGTCTTTTATGAAGCTTACTGAAATAAATGTTAAAAATGTTAAAAAAATGTAAATTGTTTTCTTTGGCTTATATTGAAACTTCAACTTAAAAAGAAAATATGCTATTTATGCACTTAATATTATGCACTTAATATAATATTAATATTTGACCTCTTTTGGGTTCGACAAATTTTGACAACTGGTAAGTGCAGCATCACAGGATATAAACGTACATCAGAGACGTCTGTTTGATGTCTGCAAGATGTTAATTTTTTTTTTTTTTTGTCCTCTGCAATATGTCTATTGGACGTCTACTATCAGACGTCAAGTAGAGGTTTAGAAAATGTCTTAAGATGTTTATGGTTTATAATGTAAGACTAACATTTTAAAAAGAATCTCTCAGATGTTTGTACACCTACACCAGATGAAGTGATTTTTTTTTTTTTAACTGACATCTCTAAAATGAATGTGTACTATCTTTTTTTTAAGAGCTGCACACAATATGGTTAAGAGTTATGATTTTTTTGTTTTTAAAACAAACATATCTTTAGTCGATCAGCCACATTCATTGGGTAACACAAGGAGCAACTGCAGGGGTTTTCAAACCTGTTCTGGAGGACCCCCAGCCCAACACATTTTGTAGGTCTCCCTCATCTAACACACCTGATCTGATTCAACTCATAAAATCATTAGTAGAATGCAAGACTTGAATTTGATGTACAGTCATAGACCAAATATTTGGCTGTGGTCATTCACATTGTTTCTAGATTTTGTAGAGTGATCAGTTGCATTTGAAATAATTGCTTTAAGTTTCATTGGCCAAAAACAAATTAATTAAACAAATTTTGCAGCCATCATCCATTTGCATTAAAATGGCCTCATGTGCAATGAAATTGCTACAAAGAATATTGCACCTGAAATAACCAGATCATCAAGAGCTTCAAGGAGAGAGGTTCAACTGCAGTGAAGAAGTCTTCAGTACTGAAAATTGTGAAATTGTATCACCAGCAGTGCAGAGCTTGCTCAGGAATGGCAGCAGGTTGGTGTGAGAACATCTGCATACATAGTGAGGCCAAGACTCTTGGACAATGGCCTGGTGTCAAGACGGGCATAAAAAAGCCACTTTTCTCTAATAAAAACATAAAGGACAGACTGAAATCCTGCAGGAAGTACAAGGATTGGAAAGCAGAAGACTGGTGCAGTTGTTTTCTCTGATGAAGCTCCCGTTAGACTATTTTGTAAAGCTGGAAAATCGATTGTTCGGAGAAGAAATGGTGAACGTTACCATGAGTAGCATGCTTTTCAATGAAGGGAGTGGGCTCTCTTATAATTCTGCCCAAAAACACTGCCATGAATAAAGAATGGTATCAAAATGTCCTGCAATAGCAACTTCTTCCAATGATCCATAAGCAATCTGGTGATGACCCGTGCATTTTCCAGCATGATGGAGCACCATGCCACAAAGCAAGAGTGATAAAGAGGTGGTTCGAAGATCACCTGTTTTTTTTTTTGTTTTTTTTTGGCCAATAAAAGCCATTTCTCATTTTCCCCTTGACAATAATCCATATCTATGGGGTTCAGGTTTGGTGAGTTCGTTGTGGCCTAGTGGTTGAAGAGTTTGACTCCTAACCTTAGGGTTGTGGGTTTGAATTTTGGGCTGGCAATACCACGACTGAGGTGCCCTTAAGCAAGGCACTGAACCCCCAAACTGCTCCCTGGGTGCCGCAACATAAAAATGGCTGCCCACTGCTCCGGGTGTGTGTTCACGGTTTGTGTGTGTTCACTGCTGTGTGTGCACTTTGGAAGGGTTTAATGCAGAGCATGAATGGGTCACCATACTTGGCTGAATGTCACTTCACTTTTACTTTCAGATGACAATGTACCCCAAATCATCACAGACTATGGAAACTTAACACTGGATTTCAAGTAACTTGGGTTAAGAGCTTTTCCGCCCTTCTTCCAGACTCTAGGACCTTATTTACCAAATGAAGTACAAAACTTGCTCTCATCTGGAAACAGAACTTTGGAGCACTGGGCAACAGTCCAGTTCTTCTTCTCCTTAGCCCAGGTAAGAGATTGTCTGTGGTTCAGGAGTGGCTTAACAAGAGGAATACGACAACTGTAGCCAAATTTCTTGACACGTCTGTATGCCTTGACCCCAGCCTCAGTCCATTCCTTGTGAAGTTCACTCAAATTCTAGAATCGATTTTTCTTGGCAATCCTCATAAGGCTGCGGTTCTCTTGGTTGGTTGTGCATCTTTTTCTTCCACACTTTTTCCTTCCACCCAACTTTCTGTTAACATGCTTGGATACAGCACTCTGTGAACAGCCAGCTTGTTTGACAATTAATGTTTTTATGTGATTGTCTTCTGGACAACTGTCAGATCAGCAGTCTTCCCTATGATTGTGTAGCCTAGTGATCCAAACTGAGAGACCATTTTGAAGGCTCAGGAAACCTTTGCAGGTGTTTTGAGTTGATTAGCTGATTGGCATGTCTCCATATTCTGATTTGTTGAAATAGTGAATTGGTGGGTTTTTGTCAAATGTGAGCCAGAATCATCACAATTGAAATGATTAAACTATTTAAACTACTTCAGTCTGTGTGCATTGGATTTATTTAATACATGAGTTTCCCAATTTGAGTTGAATTACTGAAATTTTATGATAAGTTACAGACAAGACAAAAATGAAAAAGAAAAAATGAAAATTGATGTAATTTTTTTGATCCACAGCCTTGTCACACATGGAAAGGCAAAATGTCATGAAACCTTTTAGATGTTCATTCTAGCACAAAGAGATTTTAGAACTGCTTTAAAAACACAATTTTTAGTCTGCTTATCTGAACTATTAATAAGTGGACCTCAAGATGCCAGAAATGTATGGGAGAGCAGGGTCGAAAGTAATGTGGGACGAAAGTAACAAAGCGATTTTCTATGAGCCTCTTTCTGTATTTGCATTCCCAGCTATGACAGCATATTCCGCATGAAATCCTTAAGGGAGCTGAGAAATATCACGTGATTTCCCCATCGTTTCCCGAAGTTAGGTCCGTAAAACTGTTTTCGAGTACAAAAAGTTAATTACTGAAGCGATAATTTTTTTTAATTAGTTTTGTTGTTGTTGTTTTTCTGTGGTGAGTATTTCTTGTTCATCAAATTTCAGTCAAAGCAATTACAAAGTTTTCTGTCTGAAAATAAAAGTTGAAATTATTTTCTATTGACAACTATTATAATGTTATTTCACATTTGTCAGGAGTTTACAATGATCCATCCTGCACCACAAACATAAACCATGCGGTGCTGACTGTGGGATACGGTGCAATTGCTGGACAGGAATTTTGGCTGATCAAAAACAGGTACAATCAAAATGATTGTGAAGTTTTGTGATCCTGAACGGACTGATTCTCATTTTGTTTTGTAGGAATGTACCAACTCAAATATTTATAAAAAAAAATAACACCACTATTTCAAACAAAACACTGAGATTAATAAAAACAGTCGTGGCCAAAAGTTTTGAGAATTACATAAATATTAGTTTTCAAAAAGTTTGCTGCTAAACTACTTTTAGATCTTTGTTTCAGTTGTTTCTGTGATGTACTGAAATATAATTACAAGCACTTCATACGTTTCAAAGGCTTTTATCGACAATTACATGAAATTTATGCAAAGAGTCAGTATGTGTTGGCCCTTCTTTTTCAGGACCTCTGCAATTCGACTTGGCATGCTTACAATCAACTTCTGGGCCAAATCCTGACTGATAGCAACCCATTCTTTCATAATCACTTCTTGGAGTTTGTCAGAATTAGTGGGTTTTTGTTTGTCCACCCGCCTCTTGAGGATTGACCACAAGTTCTCAATGGGATTAAGATCTGGGGAGTTTCCAGGCCAGACCCAAAATTTCAACATTCTGGTCCCCGAGCCACTTATCACTGGAAAATGCGTGCTGGAAAATGCATTGTTCTTCACCAAACTGTTGTTGGAAGAAGTTGCTGTTGGAGGGTGTTTTGGTACCATTCTTTATTCATTGCTGTGTTTTTGGGCAGAATTGTGAGTGAACCCACTCCCTTGGATGAGAAGCAACCCCACACATGAATGGTGTCAGGATGCTTTATTGTTGGCATGACACAGGACTGATGGTAGCGCTCAGCTTTTCTTCTTCGGACAAGGCTTTTTCCAGATGCCCCAAACAATCGGAAAGGGGCTTCATCTGAGAATATAACTTTGCCCCAGTCCTCAGCAGTCCATTCACTATACTTTCTGCAGAAGATCAATCTGTCCCTTATGTTTTTTTTGGAGAGAAGTGGCTTCTTTGCTGCCCTTCTTGACACCATGCCATCTTCCAAAAGTCTTCGCCTCACTGTGCGTGCAGATGGGCTCACACCTGCCTGCTGCCAATCCTGAGCAAGTTCTGCACTGGTGGCACTCCAATCCCGCAGCTGAATCCTCTTTAGGAGACGATCCTGGCGCTTGCTGGACTTTCTTGGACGCCCTGAAGCCTTCTTTACAAGAATTGAACCTCTTTCCTTGAAGTTCTAGATGATCCTACAAATTGTTGATTTAGGTGCAATCTTAGTAGCCACAATACCCTTGCCTGTGAAGCCATTTTTATGCAACACAATGATGGCTGCACGCGTTTCTTTGCAGGTCACCATGGTTAACAATGGAAGAACAATGATTTCAAGCATCACCCTCCTTTTAACATGTCAAGTCTGCCATTCTAACCCAATCAGCCTGACATAATGATCTCCAGCCTTGTGCTCGTCAAGATTCTCACCTGAGTTAACAAGACGATTACTGAAATGATCTCAGCAGGTCCTTTAATGATAGCAATGAAATGCAGTGGAAAGGTTTTTTAGGGATTAAGTTAATTTTCATGGCAAACAAGGACTATGCATTTCATCTGATCACTCTTCATAACATTCTGGAGTATATGCAAATTGCTATTATAAAAACTTAAGCAACAACTTTTCCCATTTCCAATATTTATGTAATTCTCAAAACTTTTGGCCACGACTGTATATGTGTCGTGGAATGAATGATCAGGTGGTCTATCAAATACCAGTGTTCGTTTGATTTACGTTTCTTCCTTATTCAGGGCCATGTGTTCTCTTGCTCAGTTTGAGTGGTTAACCTATAAAATTGTAATTTTGTCTCATTAATCCATCTGGTATTTACCTTTTAAAGATTTAAATTGGGGTGAGGTCATGATACAGGAAGAATCGAGCAATTGTTCTGGTTTGCATAACAGCAGTGCATTTGGGAGAATCTGTAAACACCTACTTTAATATCTGGATTTATAAAGTCTTATTTCTTATTACTTGGATTTCCTTAACTAGTTAATTTTGCAACATTTGGACATTATAACTTCTTTTTTAGTTTCAGTCTTTTGCTTAATTTTAAACAGAAGAGAAATCATTCTGACCATGTGGTTCATTCAATATAAGCATTTAAAACATAAAAATCATACTGTGGTTAATGGGGTGATGTTTAGGTCAGCTGACAAAATTATGCAATAAGAATATATTATCAGAAAATCTTGATGTTTGAATGTGTCAGTAATGACTTGCTGTTTTGATCTTGTCAGGCCATGATGCTCAGGAGCTTGCTGTGTGCCGTGTGTTGTTGCACAGCACTGGCCCATTTCAACACAAATCTAGACCAGCACTGGGAGTTGTGGAAGACTAATAACAAGTTTTACTCCAGTAAGGTAAGAATCCAAAAGCTGATCATTTATTTATTTATGGATTCATAATGGTGTTTTGTGTTCTTGTGAGGCTAGAATAGTTGCATTACTATAGTTTGAAGTTGTCTTGATGATGCCATCCATGTATTGGAGTTGTATTGAAATGTTTGTCTTTAAACTGTATTTATAAAGGACATCTGTAATGTATGCCGTGATGACAGTCTCACAACAACGTACCACATGTGAGATCCCTGTAATGAGAATGCTGTTTGTTGCAAGTTGAAGATCTGGGCAGAAGGGAGTTATGGGAGAGAAACCTTCAAATTATCTCCCTTGACAACCTGGAGGCCTCCATGGGCCTGCATTCATATGACCTGGGCATGACTCACATATGGAGTGTGTTTTCGTTCATTTTTATCTACATACAGTAGCTTCCAGTTTGCACAAAAATCTTTTTAGCATGCAAAGCTGCTTTATTTTCATAGTTGTGTTTTGAGCATGAAGCTAGATCAGGGCCGCATTTCCCAAAAGCATAGTAAGTAGATTGCCACCAATGGTCTCTGTGGTCAGCTTAGCTCATGGTGCTTTTGAGAAAAGCAGCCCCAATCCATTTAAATTGTTTCTATATTTACGTAACCTTGCATACACTTTGGAATTGTTGGTCTGTTTCACAAAGGAGGTTAAGTGAAAACTCTGAGTATGTTAACCCTGAAATGAGGGAAACTATAGGTTTTCGGTTTCAGAATGGGTTTGTCAAACCCGAGAAAGCAGTGTAAGTCACTCTGGAAAAATGCTCCTCTTACTAAGTGCCCCCCCCCCCCCCCAAATACTAATATAAACAAAAACTATAATAATAAATAAAGATTGATTTTCTATATAAGACAATGATATAAGATACTTAGTCTTGTTTCCTGGGGTGGATCTAAATTAAGTGCATTTTACGTAAGTAAAATTATATGCCAGTGTGGTAGTAAAAATAATCTTAAGGCAAATGGGAAACAAGATTATTCGGAGTGTCTATTACTAAGAGCAAATCTACTGTAGCTCCGCCCTCCATCGACACATAAAGTTAAATACGACGCATGTGAATACGACAACAGCTTCAATGGTGTTGGCAGTAATGTTTTGGGCAAGGAAAACTAGCTTGTAACGCGAATGATTGGGTTAGAGTCTGGCTTTTGCCGAGCTAGTTCTTTTCACTTTACACGTCACATGTCACATTAGAATTTATTTTCAATAAAAATGAACAAAATGTTCTAAAAGTGGAAGTAAAGTGCCTAACAAGTGTTTAATAATGATACAACTTTTTATAATTGTATAATTATCATTAACATGCCCCAGCTGTTACTACACAGAGCCATTGTTAACTGACAAGCTGCGCTATTCCATGCCGATAATGAATGTTAATTTGTGCAGCTTGTCAGTTAACAATGGCTCTGTGTAACAGCTGGGGCATGTTCAAGTTCAAAACGGTGTGCAACGTTTTGCCATGGTTTCCGGGTTGAACGTCATGTTTCCTGGAAACGGCGTGCACCGGTGTGCAACGGGGTTTGAGATGCGTTTTCTCTTGTTTGGTGGGTTTGTCAGAACTGCAGTCCAATCATCAGCAACATGTATATAGAGCACGCGGTATTAAAGTGAACTTGCGCAATGGCTTCAAGGAAAATAATGTACAAATGTGTTCGTTGCAGCTCGGTATACGCAACAACTGAGGATATTAGAAGACATGTTTGTCATAAGTTTTATTATAAAAATTTAGGATATCAACATAATGATGTAGTTTTTTATATTTTTAGCTTTATTGCAAGTGTATGACATTTGGTATAGAAATAAACAATGGTAATTAAGTACTTTTCCTAAAAATGAGAAAGAAAATAAAGGGTATTAAAACCGTATGAACTACAAATAAAGTCAGTATGTGAGGCTAAATAGATGGCTCTGAAAATTTTTCACAAAGAACACAAATAATGGCCTTCTCAGCTGCCATAGTTGCAACTCTTGCGTCATCAGAACAGTTGGCGTTTCTCAATAAGGATACTTCCTTGGCAGGACTGGTCCTTCCAAGTCACTTCCTTCAGAGGCTAGGCGAGACTCCTCTTTCGCATTCGGAGAACACGTAAATGGAACAGGCTAGCAAGTGCACGTAATTGCGTCATTACGTCAGTGAAAAGGTCCGTTTGAATAATGGTATCGTTAAATTGGACAACTTAACTAGTTATTTATAAAAGAAATGCCGACGAAGCAACCAAGCTAACAATTGTTAAATGACAGGTCCGGTTCAGTTAACTATTTGTATTTGTATAATTTACAATATCAGTATGGTAGTAATTTGTACTGGCATTTAAACGTTAAGCTTTACTTATATTTACTACAGTTATAACAAATGTTTGGTAACGTAAATAAAAACTGTTAACCCTCCGACTCCGCTAATGTTCGACATTTTTGAATTTTTGAACAAGATAGCAAAGCTGCGCACAAAGTATTGTGGGTAATTTAAGAGCGCGAAGGATACACATATGCATCCTTTCCTGTGTATGGCATATTTTTTGAACGAAGGACTCAGTCCTTGGTTGAAATTCCGAGGATCCTTGACATTGGAACAGTCCTTCTAAGGATGTCAATGACTTAGCATCCTCGAAATACTGGCTTCTGAGGATCCTTCCTTGACATTGAGAAACACCTAGTGTGTTCAACGCATCACCGTTTCTGTTTAAAAAACGTTGTGAAATGTTTTGTCGGGGCTGAATGCAGCCTTGCTCTTTGAAATCACGCACCTGATGGAATTTATTGCTGATTAGAGAACTGGCTTTACTGACTAGATGTGCATTAATTATTGGCTGATATTTATCGTGCACCCCAAAAAATAAATAAAAATAAAAATAAATCAATTTCATGGATGACTACTGAGTGGAAGTTATAGTGTTACCAACTGGCAGTAGGAAGTGTCATTTTCAAAATGCTTTGAAATCACTTTCTTATTTGCCTAAAATGTAATCAGAATAATGTTAAAACATGATTAAAGTAAAACTGTGAAGGCAGTAACCCTTTCATTGTTGTAACACTTAACAACCAGACTGAAAGTGGATTAAATGCATATTCTGCTATGCATGTTTTTCTAAGCCACCAGGGTGGCGATTGGTCCCATCAATGTTGCTTGCAGGGGTATATATATTTTTTATATATATAAAAAAAAATTGTAAATTATATCTATGAATTATGTAGCTATAAAGTGACTTCATCTTGTTCTTATTTTTGTATGTGCCATGGTGATTCACAGACATCAGAACAGATCCTGTAATCATTTTCTGCAACTTGTGTCCCTCCTGAGGCAAACAGTGAACTTTGTGGGCTCTTCTGGGGCTCCTGTCCCAGACTCTCTGGACTGGAGAGAGAAGGGATATGTACCCAGTGTGAAGATGCAGGTGTGAATGTACTCTGTTTAAAACCATGCTAACTGAGATCCACTCCGTTAGCTGTCTGTCTGTTTTTGTTTTCTTTATTCCTATATAGCATGAATATAGTTTATAGCAGGTGGCCTGGCTACATTTTAAGTTCACCCAAGGAAAATAGCTTGATTGTGTTGTAGATGTTGCTATCATGATGTCGAGTGAATTAACCACATTCTTTGTCCGAGAACTTGGTGTCGTTTTATTTTTTCACTTCCTGTATTTGTTTGTACTGTCAGTTTTTGAGGGACTTTATTTCCCCTTTCCTGTAACTTCCTCTATGATAATTTGGAAATTCAGAAACCAGCAACTGAAAACTGATTGGTCAAAATTAATTTTCTGCAGCTTCCCAAGCCATTAACTCCTGTTTCAGTAGTTTTTATCTTGTTTCTCTCTTTTCTGTAAGGGTGCATGTGGTTGTGTGTGCATGCAATGCTGGGCATTCAGCACTGTTGGGGCTCTTGAAGGTCAGCTGATGAAGACCACAGGAAAGCTGGTTGACCTCAGCCCTCAGAATCTGGTGGACTGTTCCTCCAGTTACGGCAATAAGGGCTGCAATGGAGGTTTTATGAGTGCTGCCTTCCAGTACATTATTGAGAATGGTGGAATAGACTCCGAGTCATCTTCTTACCCTTATGAAGGATTGGTAAGTTGTGTGTGAGGGCAGTGTGAAGAAAACTTACATATCAAATAATTATTTGGGAAAGAATATTAAGTGCACCAATATTCGGTGTCTTGTAGAAGTGTCAAGACCTGTTAAAAATCTGAGACATAAAATTCAGCAGGTTTCCATTACTTTATTTATTTATGTATTTATTTATTTATTTTTTTTGTCCAAATGTATTTCATAAGTCTTTCAAAAATAAATATGGAATTTTTTATCTAATACTGTTTGGCTTGTACTGAAACTTTAAAAGTATTTGTTTATCTTATACACCTTTAGTTGATCAGCCTCATTCATATGGTAATATGAGGGGTAACTGTCTAAAATATTGCATAAATGTGGACTACACCACTCACCTGGTCACACGAAGACAAGTATCACACACACACACACACCGGAAGGCTGTATTCAAGTGCTCAAGTTCAAAGTGGAATAAAAAAAAAAAGTCTAAATCCGATCACCATAATGTGCACATATTTCTATTGTATTTGCTTTTGGCTGTTCAGACTGCCCTATAAAGAGTAGGAACTGAACTGTCACAGTGTATTGTATTTATTTTACTTTTATTTTAATTTTTTTTTTTTTTTTTTTTTTTTTTTTTTTTGTTCAGCAACAAACATGTAATCACTTTTTCAGTAGAAGTCTTTTTTTTTTTAAATGACCTAAAAAATGTTAATAGAAAATATTGATTATACTAAAGACATATGCTGTATGTATTTTCTGATCCACAGTCTGTTATAGTCGCATATGGAAAGGGAAAATTACAAACAAATAAAAATAAAAAAATCAGATGTTCAATTCAGCAGAAAGAGTTATTTTTAGAGTTTCAAACCCTTGCCACCTTCTGCATATCAGAACTATAAGTGGATCTCATCAAAGATGCCAGAAATGTATGGGTTTTTGGGCAGTAGATAGTGAATTCTGTTTTGATCGAGCAATAATAATTTGTTAATTTTCAGTTTATTCATTTATTTATTTATTTATTTACTCGTGTGACAGAAAGTTAGCCGTGTCATATGACAATAGGCAGAGATTAGCACGTGATAGAACAAAATAAAAGCAAAACAACCAGGAACTCTTTCAACATCACCTACTTTACGACGACCAGAAGTGCAGCTTAACGAGAGTGCACAGGTAAGCCGATACACAAGATGTTTTTTTTTTATTATTATTATTATTATTCCCATTTTTATGTGTTTTATCCTTTTAGTAAAAATATGCGTTTTTTTCTCTCTCTCTCTCTCTCTCTCAAAAAAATATCTTTCGGTTTTAATTAAGGTAGTGAATGGCTTTATGTGAATGTTTTCTCTAAGAGATTTGAAAAAATTTCAATGTGAAACATCAGTTAATTTTTTTCACTTTCACATGTATCTTTAAAAAAAGTGATGTAGATCTTAATATAGATTATTGCACTTTCTTCGCCCTGTGCCAATAATGGTGAAAAGAGAAAAGGCTCGTCTTTTTGTGCTTCTCACGAAATTTTTTAAATGATGTGTCAAATTACAAATGTCTCGATAACCTGTGCTCATTTCCAATTTGTTTGCTTTTTTTTAAAGAACAAATGCGTTACTGTGTGCGTTCGTTTTAGCTGACTATAGTTTTAAAGTCCTCATTGAACAGTACCTGTTCTGGCCAGTAGATGGGAAATGGTACTGAGTAGTTTCAGAAAATAGTTATTGATTCAAAGCCCCTAATATTAACCAAATATAATAATAAATGTTCTCTTCTAACACTATATACAGAACATAGTATGTGCATGTGTGTATTGTTTAAGAAATCTCATTCACTGAAATAATCTTGTTATATTGTGGTTGATGACTTAAGCTAGATGTCAACATGATCTAGTAAGAATATATTATTAGATAAAATCGTGATGTTTGAATGTGTCAGTAATGACTTGCTGTTTTGCTCTTGTCAGGTCATGATGTTCGGGAGCTTGTTGTTTGCTGTGTGTTGTAGCACAGCACTGGCCCATTTCAACACAAATCTAGACCAGCACTGGGAGTTGTGGAAGAAGACACACAACAAGTTTTACTCCAGTAAGGTGAGCATATACATTTTCCGAGCGTCTGTCAGGTGATCCAAAAGTTGATATTTTCCAATCTAGAATCTTTTTTCCCTCCCACATGCTGTCACTTGTTGTGAGGAATACAAACTCTTCCTTGCCTCTCGTCAAACTGGTAAAGCTTGTTTAATAGGCTTATTTGTTAAATAATTAATTTGTATGATTTTGAGATTTAAATATTTTTGCAATACTTGGACATAAGAGAAATGAGGCATATCCAGTTGCAGAGAAGGTGTATTTACTGAACAAAATTAAATCAAACATGGGTAAACCAGAAAAACACAGAACAGTAGCAGAGTTGACACATGACCATAATAATGAGTCTTTTGTTTGGACACACTTGACTAAATGGAACACTGTTTAAAATAGGTATACATTGGCAAAACCATGGCGACCGAACATAGCACAGGGAAATGTGATGCGTGGTCAGGAGGAAACCATAGAACGTGTTATGAATGATATATTGTCAGAAATATCAAAGAGAAATAAGACATTTTATCCAAACCTTAAAAGAGCTGAAAGTACACTTTGATTTAATTGATCTGCAGGAGTCAAAAGATCATAATGATTTGATCTATTACTGCAATATAGAAACTAAATTGAGTGAGAGGATATCGTTTGTTTGTTTTTAAAGAAAGGGAAATGGAAATGTATATAGCCTGTAGTCTAGTAGGCATTCTGCTTCACACTCTTTACCATTTGGTGGCAGTAATGTACCAAAATGTAAAAAAAAAAAAAAAAAAAAACACTTTTGTTGCCAACCACCAATAAACTCAAGTAGAAGAAGAAACCTGACCCTGCATCCCACTGTCCATACTATCCATCCTTAGTAGTATGTGAGATTAGAATAAGTGTGTCCCAAAAGCATAGTACGTTGAAAAGAGTATGCCAAAAGTCCCCAGACGGTCAACTATTTTAGGAAGATTTTTGAAGTGTGGATCCGTGCACACTCTAATGGCTAATATTGCCCACAATCCATTGTGCTTTGGCAAAACATGTTAGATGTGCGCAACCGACAGTTAAGTGAAGAGAGTTTAGATAAAGGGGTCTGAGTTAACAATAATCAACATTTATCCTGGTAAAAAAAAAAAATATATATATATATTTATTTAATGTTATCGGTGTTATTTCATCTGCAATAACAGTTTTTTGTTTTTTGTTTTTTGTTTTAATAAACATCTGTTTGGCCATTAACTTTATTATGCAGAAAATATTATCAGAGTTCTCCAAATATACACCCATGGCTGGCAGATCAACATGCTGCTTTCCTCTCCAATATGGTAGGAAGTTAAATTAAAAGAAATGTGGAGGTTTTTTTTTTTTATCATATGCTTTGTTATATGATGCATTTTGTTAATGTGACAAGATGATTGACACGCCAGTTTACAGTGACAGGGTGCATGTAATTATGCTACAGAGCGCTCCATTAAAGATGCAATTGTATGACGTCATAGTATGTACCAAAACTGGCCTATTGTTCTACTACACACTCAAAGGTGTGTACTTTTCCCTCACCAAAAAGTACATACTTTAAGGGCATAGTATAAGTAGGCACATTCGGATGCGGCAACACAACGGGGATTGTGATTGGGGAGGCTTAGATTAGGAAACCGAAGGAAGGGTTCACTGAATGAGTCGCAGAAATGGCGGTTGACAACACTGGACTGTGTCTGGAGATTTGATGGATTAAGTGACATTAGTAATGATCCAGAGATGGAGGAAGTGGTAGGAATACAGAGTTAAATGGCTGGAATAAAATTGTTAATTGTAAGAGAAAGAAAACTTCTTATTTTCTGTAAAAATTAAAACCAACAGAAAGTGGTACAAGGCATTAAATCAGTGCTTGGTCCGATGATGAGTTGTACAGTACCGTGTAAAAGAGCTTGGTTAAGGGGAATTTTAATTAATTAATTTTAATTAATAATTTCAATTGATGTATCCATCGATACAGTAAAGCGTGACATGGGGGGTTCTAAGGTGATTGAAGCTAAAAGACTAAAATGTGTATACAAAATAAAGAGAAAATAGATAGTCTCTCTGTACTTCAGTTTGAGGAGGAAAGAATGCCAGAGAGAGTATACATTGGATATGTCAGTTATGTAGTAAGAGCATAAGTAGCACCTCCAGTCAGATGTTTTTGCTTTCTTTTCTTTCTTGCACTTTTGTAGAGTGAAACACGTAATCCTAGAGGCGAAGTCAAGCCACGCGACTCATAGACCAAAGATATAGCCTCAACTATATAATGCGACATTCGCTGCTTTGTAACAGAGGAGCCTTTGCTCTTACCACCAAAACACACGAAGGGCTGGTCGGATCCACGGCATGAGCTATGCAGATTACAAGGTTGTTTTTTTTTTTTTTAAAGGGTTCAGCCAAAAATGAAAATTAAGCCATAAATTACTCACCCTGAAGTCATCCTAGGTGTATATGTCTTTCTTCTTTCAGATAAATTTGGTTGGAGTTATTTAAAAAATGGTCTTTGATCTTTCAAACCGTTTGATGCAACTTAGCGGGTGTTGCACTCCATCAGTTCATGATAAGTTTAATAAAAAGCACATCCATTGAAAAAAAGTGTATTTCACAGAGCCAGACAGAGACCCTTGCTACCTGACCCCGCATCAGCATGGGAGAAAGCCTCTAAGACCACTTGCTGAAACGGCTTAAAAGGATGGCTTGACAGACCTTCCAAAACGATCAATAGATCCCAAGAAGGAACTCGTGTCAGGTGGAAAGGCCTACGCCATTTTGAACCTTGCATAAAACGTGAGACCAAAGGATAACCCACTGAAACCCCTCCTACAAGTGTATGTCCTGCAGATATGGCCACTCCAAACACTTTGAGAGTAGCAGGGGTCACTCCTTAAGAAAAAAAAAACGACTCTGAAGAAACTCCGGCACTGAACCGATGAAGCAATGAACTGGATCCAGAACATGTTGTCTAGGCCGCATTACAAAAAGTCTACACTTGAAAGCATACAGTATATGCGTCTTGTGGAGGGAGCTCTAGAATTAATAATAGTGTCATAGTCTCAGCCAAGAAACCAAAACACATTTACATATTCCGCTCAGAAGCCAGACACATAGCTTCCATAAATCTGGTCCAGTATGCCAAATCGTGCCACGAGCTTGTGTCAACAGATCGTGTCTGAGGGAAATCTCCCAAGGAGGGCTGACCAACAGACTGACCAGGTGAAAAAAAAACACAACTGGGAGGGACACCACAGGGCTACTAAAAGAAGGTGCACCACCTGGTCCGATCGTAGTCTGAGCAGAACTACTGGGAGCAGCCGGATCACGAGAAAAACATACAGGCTGATTCTGGACCATTTGTGGGCCAGAGCATCCAGACCTAAAGGAGATGGGGGAGACTGGGAAAACCAGAGTGGGCAGTGCATAGTCGTGCTCAAAGCAAACAGATCCACTTCTGCTCGTACGAATGTCAGCCATATGAGATCCACCACTTGAGGTTGAAGTCTCCATTACTCATCCTGTAGCTATGTTCAGATGACACAGGAATTTAGTTTGAGCCCAGAGAAGTTCACTCCTCACCAGCCTGTACAGGGGTCGAGAATATAATTGGCCTTGATGATTCAGGTAAGAAACTACGGTTATGTTGTCTGTCATGACTAACATATGACAACCCGTCAATTGCGGTAAGAACTGCCATGATTGGGGAGGAGCAGGGAACGGGGTCTTATATAAAGCATACGTTACGTACGCGTGGGGCGTGGTGCTAAGCGCTATTTGGCCAATAAATTGGCGTGATGGTATAAGGGCTTCAGACATTCATCAAACCAAGGGTGTTCCAAAAGCGATGACGTCATCCCACCATTAAAGTGAACCTATGAAAGGGAATACAGAAGTGCTAGATGTGGAAATCATTAATATGGGAAGTGTGAGCAAGGGAAAATTGCTGTAACTAAAATGCTGTAACTGTGGAGGTGAACACAGTGCTGGCTTTGGGTGATGTGTGGTCCATTTCATATGCTGAGGGTCAAGGAAATTGATTAACAGTCTTAATTAATTAAAATCGTAAACTACTATCAATAAACGAAGGCTGGAAAGTTGAAAAAGTTGAGTTAATTACATTTTTAAGGTAAAAGAAATATATAGAATTCTTAACTAAGTAACTTATTAGCTTTAATAGGCATTTGTGTATATTTATGTAATATAGTAATACAGCTTACACAAGTACGGTTTAATTAGGTAATTTGTATATTTGTATCTAATGGTCTCTCTGAGGCCTAAGCCCCCCTGAGGATTAAATCTTAGAACCGCCCCTGATTGTGACAGTTTTGATTAGTAATGTCCATAATTTTATATATTGCTTTATTAAACTGTGAAATTGTCTGTTGTTTCTTTCGACAGGATGAGGATCTTGGAAGGAGGGAGTTGTGGGAGAGAAACCTTGAACTTATCAAAATTCACAACCTGGAGGCCTCCATGGGCCTGCATTCATATGACCTGGGCATGAACCACATGGGTGACATGGTGAGTCCAGTGTCTCTTTTTTTCATTTACAATGAATTTCTTGGTCTGTGAATTTTATCTGTATGCATATTATTCCAGTTTCCCAAAAAAAGTTTACTATTTAATGGAACCGTATACAGTAATAGAATACAATTATTTTATTTTTGCAGTTGATATTTTTTGTATGCTTTCTTTAGAAAACTTTCTTTATAATATCACCTAGAAATTATAACAGACATAAAATGCATTTTGCTAGGTGCATAGACCATAAAAGATGCCCTGAGAAACAAGTGACAGTTATATCACCTGTAACTCAAATTTATTTATATCTGTCACGTTTATTTACAGACAGTAGAGGAGATTCTGCAGTCACTGGCCACAACTCGTGTCCCTCCTGGCTTTAAGAAGCAAACATTAGAGTTTGTGGGCTCACCTGGAGCTGCTGTCCCAGACTCTCTGGACTGGAGAGAGAAGGGATATGTCTCCAGTGTGAAGAATCAGGTATGATTTAAAAAAAATAAATAAATAAATAAATAAATATATATATATATAAATTTTAATTATATATATATATATATATATATATATATATATATATATATATATATATATATATATATATATATATATATATATATATATATATATATATATATAAATTTTAATTATTATTATTTTATTTTTATTTTTTTTTGAGAGAGAGAATACAATCTGTTATTTGCTAATTTAGTTTTGTGTCTGTGTTTTATTTGGTAGGACAGCAAATTTCTGTTTCTTTCTATAAACCAGAGACCAAAATTTTAAGTAGTTAATATTATTAGTATTTTCATAAATCCATCTTGGTATCTACTGTATGTAAAATTAGGGCAAAAAGTGTCCTGTTTTAGTAGTTTTTATCTATTAATTTTTTCTCTCTCTGCTCTTAGGGTGCATGTGGTGCTTGCTGGGCATTCAACTCCATTGGGGCTCTTGAAGGTCAGCTGATGAAGACCACAGGAAAACTGGTTGAACTCAGTGTTCAGAATCTGGTGGACTGTTCCTCCAGTTACGGCAACAAAGGCTGTAGTGGTGGTTGGATGACTAATGCCTACGAGTATGTTATTGATAATGGTGGAATAGACTCTGAGTCATCTTACCCTTATAAAGGAGTGGTAAGTTGTTTGTGTGAGTCCATGTGTAAAACAATAAAAAAATTATGAGATTACATTCCATATTAGAAATGACAGGACCTGTTCCTCTGAGATTTGAGTGATACATACATGATCAGGTCTCAAAAAGGCCAGATTTGTCAGTGTTTGGCACATTTAAAAAAGCTGCAATCCATTTGCATAAGTGTAATCTAATAAATAAATGTACCTACAGCAAGGGCCATGCAAATATGATCCATCCCAGAGGGCTGCAAACTGCACCAATTACTATTACGTCCATCAGGGAGATGAGGAGGCCCTGAAGCAGGCTGTTGCCAACATTGGACCTATTTCGGTTGCTATTGATGCCACCCGCCCTCAGTTTATCCTGTACCACAGTGGTGAGTATTTTTTCCATATACATTTCAATCTGATTACCAGATCAAGGTATTCAGATGACAACTGTATGGTCAAAATGATTTATTTTTCATTTAAGTGGTAGAGCATTGCGCTATCAAGGTTGGGGGTTTGATTCCCTGGGAACACATAATAGGTGAAAATTGATAGCCTGAACGCACTGTATGTCGCTTTGGAAAAAAGCGTCTGCTAAATGCATACATTTTAATTTAATTTAATTAAATGTATCTAACATCTATCCACAGGAGTTTACAATGATCCCTCCTGCACCGATGTGGTAAACCATGGAGTTTTGGTTGTGGGGTACGGTGCAATGGCTGGACAGGATTTTTGGCTGGTGAAAAACAGGTAAAGACTGACTAATTGTGAAACTGTGTGATCATAAAATGACTTATTCTTATATTGTTTTGGGGAATGTACCTACTTAAAGGCTTGTAGAATCATAACTCCTGTCTCAAACAAAATATTGAGATGAAAAAATACAAATGCTGATTGTTATCTTTTACGTTAACAGTTGGGGTACTGGATTTGGAGATGGTGGCTACATCCGTATGGCCAGAAACCAGAACAACATGTGTGCCATTGCCTCATATGCCTGCTATCCGGTTATGTAGCTGAAATCCAGTCGAAATCTAGAAATGTATAAAAATAAGATTTGAGCTGTATTTTATAATCTCATTTATTAACTTTAACTGTGTGTTCTATTTGTTTTTTTGTTCCCCGTTGTCTTTTAAAAATGTATGTATCATATAATTATCTTAAATACTGAATTTTAAATCTTTCTTTTTTTTGGCTTGTAAAGCTTTAAGAGTTCAAATGCTTTCATTCTATTCGATATGTTTACAAATGATTCGGTTTTTGTCACACAGTTTTATCAATCACAATGAACAGATTCACATATTTAAGGTGACCTGTTATGCCCCTTTTTACAAGATGTAAAATAAGTCTTTGATGTCCCCAGAGTGTGTGTTAAGTTTTCTCAAAACACCCCACAGATAATGTTTTTAAAGTCAGTCATGTGATTGTACTGTGCATAATAAATGTGAGTTACACAGACTGGGAGCATGGCGTGATAAAAATAACAACATACCTGTAGCTAGTCTCATGGTGCCTTGTGTCCCACTTGTGATTATGAGCTCAACAAATTCAAACGGTCGACATCACGTTTCTTGTTTTTTTTGTTTTGTTTTTTTTACCACATTCCTATTTATGATCATTCTGGTAGCACGTGAAGGCAGCATCAGTGAAAATGGATAAACAGTGGTATAGCTTTATCTAATTGATCCCTCTTTCAGGAGCAACCTTTGCACAACTCCAGCAATGAACTGACCCTTGTTTGTGGGGCATTCCTACATAAAGTGATTGGCACAAACACAGGACTTGAGTGTTTTTTTTCCAGGATATTTCCTTTGAAAATGGAATGGTGGGAAACTATGGAGACTCCTATGTTCGTTGGTGCATCCCAAAACACAACACTTGTAATGCCTCTATGGCTCTGACATTGTATCTCTCCAGCAACTACAGCAAAAAAAAAAAAAAAAAAAACATGGCGGTCTGTTGCTTCTCACTCAGGGCGATAGGGCAGAGAGCATCACAAATGGTTAGGACTTTTTCCCTAAAATGACATAATCATAGGGAGAAATCTGGAACCACTCATTTGGGAGTCTGTTTATGATTTATTGGGATTATTAAAAAATTGAGTGGGTGGATTTTTACCATCATAGGCTGGTTGTTTTCACACACTGTTTAAACACCTTATAAAAGTGATTTTGCATAATAGGTCAACTTTAAAGGATTTTTTTAGATCAGCACACAATGTCCATTTTTGATTAACATTTAGATTGCTGTGATTTTTACACTTTTGGTTGATTAGCCACATTCATAAGGTAACAATGGAGAGAATTACATAAAATGACAAAGGAAACACATGCTACCTTTTCAGTCTGTTTATGTGAACCGTTTATTGTATGCCTTAAGAGAATTAATTTTGTCAGCCTATGTTGTGATCCAACAATCAATCCTATTTAATATTTATTTTGGTCTCTATACTCACTTTTACAAGGTAACACGTTTTTTTTTCTTCTCCTCCTTTTTGGAGGGATAAGCAATCATGAGATCATATTCCCTCTCTTGCCATTCCCATTTGGTCTATTTTGATAAATGTTCATAAATCTCTCTCTCTCTCTGAGGATTGTGGAAGTGACTTAAAGCAGAAATAACTTTAACTTTCTGAGCGCTGACTGTGGTCGGTGGTATGAGACAGTGACTTTTCAAATTTGACTCTTGGACATGGGTGCAAGTGCATGCTCGACGACTCCATGTCAATTGAGAATGTATTTATATCGATCAGCAAACAGATTGGTGGTTTAAATATTAAATCAGGAATGAAAGGTTGGGTTGTAAATAACATAGCTTTACCTTTATTGTGTGGTAAAGTGTACACAGCTCATCCACTCAATGGCTGTCCTCCAAGTCTTCCAGACGAAGATATTTAAACTCATAGACAAGCAGGGCCCAAATCCTGAAGTTTTTAGAAACCTTCACAGCCCCTCTGATCTTGCCCTGTGAGCCAAAAAGATGATGGCACAGTCTATTGGCCTTGCCATGGGTATGTGGCAAAGCAGTAAGCAGGGCAATAATAAATTATAAATAATAAACAAAACAGGGCAATAATAAATTATTACTGTTACTACTACAACACGAAAAAAAATAATAGAGCACAATTAAAAAAAACTCAGGTTGAGCACACTCACAACAATCAACAAACTTTTTACAATAAATGCTTGCAATCACCAAAACACAGTGAAACGGAATTACAAAACAAAGTTAACCAATAACAAAGCAACAGCATCTTCAGATGATAGTTCCCACGTACGCAAGTAGTGAAGTACTGTCTGCAATGAAATTACAATTCCTAACCAAATCCAAATATCACCCCATAATAAATTTAAACCACATACCGTACAAATAAGTTCTGGAATCAAATCAGTCAGGCAGACAAACAATGTGCTGGGAAACTAAGAGCTTGTTCAGTATATACAAGCAGGTGCATCTCAGTAAATTGGAATGTTGTGGAGAAGTTCATTTATTTCAGTAATTCAGTGCACATAGACTGAAATAGTTTAAGTCTTTGGTTCTTTTAATTGTGATGATTTTGTCTCACATTTAACAAAAACTTACCAATTCATCTCAACAAATTAGAATACTTAAGTAGATCAATAAATAATTTTTAGTGAATTGTTGGCCTGAGTATGTTAATTTACTGTACATGTAAAAAAAAAAAAAAAAAACTTTTCTGTTTTAATGAAGACATTAAATGATTTATGATTATATTTAATGTAGCCTATACGGTTTGTATTGTCTAAAGATCCTGATCTTTCTGGTGATTCACTCATCACACATTTTTTTAGGTCTTTAAGGCCAGGCCCGGGTATACTTCTCATTCGCAGCGTCTGAACAGCTTTCAAAAGGCGGACAAGCTCGACACACAGTACCACTTCTGTCTCATCACTCACCTGGTGCGTGCGCTGTTGTATGCGTACCGTCCATGCGGTCTCAAAAATTGCCTGCAGGTCGGCGGGGTGCACAGCTGTCCGCAACCCCCACTTGATTACGAAAATCACATAATGCAGACGGTGCGTGGGTGCGGACGGCCCAAGTTAGGCCTTTATCAGTTGCGCACGAGATGTAATGAAAATGTAAATTTCATATGCAATGAAAATGTAAGTTTCATTGCATTATGATTTTCTTGTTAGCTTATCCAGTTAAATCCACTAGATGCAGCGCTGCTGCGATGTTCTTTTCAAAATATTGCATAAAAAGAGAACAATTATGTGGAGAAGACATTGTTTACATCAAAACTGAAACAAAGCTGTTCACAGTTACACAGAATGCATATTTCGCTTTCTAGAGGGACACCATTGGACTCGCGTCTCACACGAAAGCCATGTAAAATTAATATTAAACTTTTTAAAAACATATCTCGAGAATTTATAGTGGGTTTTCACCACTGATCTATATTATATTATAGATCAGTGGTTTCCCCCATCCCACTGCCTCTCATGGTTTTAAATGAAAAATGTACTCTGTGCTTTGTATTAAACTATGCATGCATACCTACATGATTGCTGTTTTGTTTATAATTGTTTAAGCAACTTCATTATAATTGCTTTTGAAATATTATTAACTTAACAGTAATGTATTCTAATGCTTTTATTAAACGTGCATTAGTAATATTTTGCTCGATGCCTCTTGCATCAGGAGAGAAGCAAAAAGCATTTCTTCACCCTAACTGAAATTATGCATTTTAAATTCGAATTTTGATAATATATAAGTAAAAAAGCCATTTTGACAGTCCTATTGTGGATGATATCTGACCTATCATCCAGATATCAACATAAATCAGTGAGAATATATTTTCAAATAAAATATTGACACTTTAATACTTGATACGATATCTTTTACGGGCCTTTATGCTCTTGTCAGGTCATGATGTTCGGGAGCTTGCTGTTTGCTGTGTGTTGTAGCACAGCACTGGCCCATTTCAACACAGATCTGGGAGTTGTGGAAGAAGACCCATACTAGGCTTTTGGTTGGAGGGGAAGGGCCAGATAGGGGAAGGGGTATAAAATAGAATTGGGATTGGGCCTAAGTTTTACTCCATGGTGAGAATATGAATTTCACAAGCATCTGTCAGAATCATAAGCTGATATTTTACCTACATCTACCACATCTATTTTTTTTAATCACGTTTAGTTGGGAATAAAGACTTTCTTGTTTCCTACTGGTTAAACTTTTTTCATGGACTTATTTGCTAAAGAAATAATTTCTATTCATTTGAATCTTAAATAGTTTTTCCAGTAACGTCAATAGTTTTATATATTGCTGTTTTAGAGAGAAATCTTGAACTTATCACCCTTCACAACCTGGAGGCCTCCATGGGCCTGCATTCATATGACCTGGGCATGAACCACATGGGTGATATGGTGAGAATATGAGTCCAGTGTCCCTTTTTTTCCCCTTTCCACTGCATTTCTTTGTCCATGATATTTGTATGAATTAATGTGTTGTATTTTGCGTTAATAAATGAATAACCCCTGACATGCAAAACTTAATTTCCTTGTTTCTATTTGTAGCATGAAGTTCCTGTGAAATTTAAAGAATGATTTTTGCATGAGGGAACAGCATGCATCATCCCTTTTATTTTATTGTTTATTTATTTTATTTTCATTTTCTTCACAAAAGTTTCTAGATGTTCAAGTTAAAATAATATCTAGAAATTACACAGCCCAAAATTTTGTCAGACACAGGCTATATCAGATGCCTGGCAAAGCAAGTGACAATTTCATCCTCTAAATCTCAGATTTTCCTATTTGTCATGTTGATTCACAGACAACAGAGGAGATCCTGCAAACGTTAGCCACGATTCGTGTGCCTCCTGGCTTTAAGAGGCAAGCAGCAGAATTTGTGGGCACTTCTGGAGCTGCTGTCCCAGACTCTCTGGACTGGAGAGAGAAGGGATATGTCACCAGTGTGAAGAACCAGGTATAATCCTGGTATGATATATTTTGAAAGAAAAATAATAATAATAATTCTCATCTATATTTGTGTCTGTATATTTGTGTCTGTTTATTTCTGTGTTATATGTACCCACAAGGCAAAAATGTGCAAATATTCCACAGTTCTTGTGTTTCCAGCTGTGGTAGTGTTATGATGTTTGTCTCTTTTCTGTCAGGGTGCATGCGGCTCATGTTCAGCTCCGTTGGGGCTCTTGAAGGTCAGCTGATGAAGACCACAGGAAAGCTGGTCGACCTCAGCCCTCAGAATCTGGTGGACTGTTCCTCCAGTTATGGCAACTATGGCTGTGATGGTGGTTTGATGAGTGCTGCCTTCCAGTACATTATTGATAATGGTGGAATAGACTCCGAGTCATCTTACCCTTATGAAGCAGTGGTAAGTTGTTTGTGAGGGTCTATGTGAAGGAGAAAAAAATTTACAAAAACATGGTAGAAACATTCCATGTTAGAAATGAGAGGAACTGTCACAGCAATATTTTATCGATATGCATAGATCATTATGAATATAACCTAATAAATAAATGTGTCCTACAGCAAGGGCAGTGCAGATACAATCCATCCCAGCATGCAGCAAACTGCACCAAGTACTATTTTGTCAGTCAGGGAGACCAGGAGGCCCTGAAGCAGGCTGTTGCTAACATGGGGCCCATTTCAGTGGCCATTGATGCCACCCGCCCTCAGTTTATCCTGTACCCCAGTGGTGAGTATTTCTTGTTCATCAAATTTCAGTCAAAGCAATTATAAAGTTTTCTGGCTGAAAATAAAAGTTGAAATTATTTTCTATTGACAACTATTATAATGTTATTTCACATTTGTCAGGAGTTTACAATGATCCATCCTGCACCACAAACATAAACCATGCGGTGCTGGATGTGGGATACGGTGCAATTGGTGGACAGGAATTTTGGCTGATCAAAAACAGGTACAATCAAAATGATTGAAGTTTTGTGATCCTGAACTGACTGATTCTCATTTTGTTTTGTAGGAATGTACTCAAAGTTTTCTAAAAAATAACACCACTATTTCAAACAAAACACTAATTGCTAATTGTTATATTTTGCTTTAACAGTTGGGGTACCCATTTTGGAGATGGTGGCTACATCCGTATGGCCAGAAATCAGAACAACATGTGTGGCATCGCCTCATACGCCCTTTATCCGGTTATGTAACTGAAAACATGTTGACTTCTATGGATATAAATAAAAAATGTATTATTTAATAATCTAACTTCTTATCTGTAAATGTGTGTTCTATATACTTTTTTAAATTTTATTTCCAATTATCTTTTAAAAAAATCCAAATGTATTTTATTAATGTCTTAAATAATTACAAGGAAAATAGCTTTCACTGTATTCAATATGTTTACAAATGACTTGGTTTTATTCAGTGCAACATCACAACAAACAGATTCACATGAGGTATTAAAGGATTCTTCAAGATCAGCACACAATGTCCAGTTATGATTGACATTTAGATTGCTGTGATTTTTACACCTTTGGTTGATTAGCCACATTCATAAGGTAACACAAGGGAGAGAATGGCATAAAATGACAGATGTTCACACCAGCAGAAAGAGGTTTTAGTTTAGAGTGATAGGTACAAGAAAAAAAGAAAACATTTGCTACCTTTTCAGTCTGCTTATCTGAACCGTTAAAAAAAGGATCTATAGATGCCAAAAATGCCTCGAGAGAATGATTTTTGTCAGCCTATGTTCTGACACAAGTTTGCTGATGAAATCATATTTTTATTCGGGTGATTCATGACACAGCTAGAACATAATTGCATCATATTTGTAGGCTATTTAACTTTTTTTCTCTCTATGCTCACTTTTACACAGTAACTTTTTTGGTTCATTTTTTTTTTTACTTTTTGGAGGGATAAGCAATCATAAGATCAGCAAGACCCTTCTCTTGCTCCGATTGTCATTCCCATTTGGTCTTTATATTGATAAATGTTCTTCAATCGCTCTCTCTCTCTCTCACATACACGCACATTCAGACTAACAGGGTTCTCTCTGCCTGCAGGTATAGGGCTGTGATTTAGTTGTGTTCACGGATTGATTCCAGCACATTTGGCTATAAAAACTTAGTCACGCACAGACGCTCCCTGAATGGATGGGATCTTTGGTACAGTTATATCTCAGCTACACGACACATCACACACAGTTGAGGTAGATGAAATTAGAGCTGTCGGGTAGAACAAAAATGGCCAAACGGGTTCCTCTCAGTGGGACGGCGAAATGGAAATATGACTTAAGATTTACACACTGTAGTAACTCTTTCAGATATATCTGAAGAGGATAAATACTCCGGGAATATGGCGCGATTTATGTTATTCTCAGTAAGCAGGAGGACAAAATGTCCACTAGGAGGCGCCATATACTAAATTACGCTGGACGCGTCTGCCATGATCTGCTAAACGTGATCTTCGGGACGCTACATGTCGTCGAGTGATCTCTAACCATCTACCGCGGTAAGTTTGCAAATTAGTATAACCTTAATTATTACATCTCTACAAAAAGAGAGGCCCGGCTTACCCCCAGTGCTGCAACAGGGTGAGCTGGAGAGTTGAGACGCACACAGGCTGACACCCTTTGCCCCTCGCGCAGCACGCCTACAATTGTCGCTCATTAAACTTTAATTCACATCCCCAAACTCCCATTCACACTCCCCTCCCGTTCCTCACCGTGATTCGGTAATGCTGCTAGTCTCTGATCTGCCACCCCTCCCCGTGAACGCCCTAAGCCCATGGGTCCGACCGAGTGCCGAGCGCAGGCCCCAGCAGCTGAGAGGACACAGATAAAAAGGGCCTCTTTGAAGTCGGCAAAAGTCGATGGCCTCTTTCATGGGCCCTCTTTCAAGTGTGTGCTGTGAAGGGGCCTTACTACATGCCCTGCAAAGGTTAAACACAGGGGAACGAGAAAGAGCATTGAAAAAGGCCCACCCCGAGAGACCACGGCACAGCATGTACAATCATCGTATAGTAAATAATGAGGACTGCAGTGAGGAGATCACAGTATACAGCCTAAATTTAGAATCATCCCGACTTTATAGCCACTTGTGTGCTGTTTAACGATCACGCTGAGTCTCGATTTGTTCGGTCAGGCTGTGGCCTAAAGGTTCTAGTCATGCAGTACACATGTGAACGATGAACATGGATGGGTAAGCTAGCTTGGCTATGGAGATATCTAACACAGCGTTCAGGAGATGAGAAACATCGGACATTCAGAAGGACAAATATTCATCTTTGGTATTGGGACTCCTATCAGAGATAGGGTCAATTTTCACACACAAACAACACTGTGAAATAAATACTGATGGCAACAAGCAAATAAATAAAATAAATAGCAAGAAGATTGGAAATAAATACATAAATAATTATAAATATCCAAAGTGGTTGCTCATGTTCAATTCAAGCTTTTTGCAAGTATTTTTCATCATGGTCTTCCAGATTTTGAGCTTTTTCCAGTACGAACAGCCATTGGCCAAATTGTGTGCTTGAAATCTTTACAAAAAAAAAAAAAAAAAAAGATTTCTCCATCTTCTGTGTGACAAATCATTTGAAATCAGATGGAAATTATGCAAGAGTGTCCTGGATTCCTCTTTTCAGCCATTCAGTCAGCAGAATCTCACCAACAAGTAAATGTCTGTTGCAAAAAGAGACACGGCTGTTTTTGTTTCGAATTCCTCTTCATAATGTCTGAGAAGATGCGACTCCAGTTCTGTGCTGAAACTGTAGTTGTCCCACTGACAGCAGATGCCTTTTTTGGACAATGAGGACTGGCATTTTGTAACAAAGGCGTATAAAAAGAAAACAAGCTCTCAAAAAATGTTCATATTTTGGTTTTAGCTTCTCTATCCAGTTGTTATTTTCCCTTTAAAACAATCTCTGAAAGATTTGTTTGCACCCTTCTTTGTTTCTTTGGTCATTCATTTATCATTTGTTGCAAAATCGTCTCTCTCTCGAGCACCCTAAAAATATAATTTTGTCTGTCATGATCAACAAAGAAAAACCGGAAACATTTGCGCTGATTTTAGATGCTGTAACGAATTACAAAATTAATAGATTCGATATCTATTCAGTACCTTTTCATAACCCTCAGTGTGTTGATTTGTGAATGATTTCACAAGCCCTGTTGTGTTGGGCTCATCCTTTGAGATTTAAGCTAATATAATCAGCGCTAAAACTACAATCAAATCCTGTCTCGTCTAGACATTGCGAACATCAGACTTAATCTTTGGTTTCATATGCTGTTGATTTGTATACACCCTTGATTCAAAATCTCAAACTCTAGGAGCTACAGGTAAACCTGTGCTGTGGAGAGCATAAATGGCTAATTTCCCCATCATGCCGTGGAGCAGGTCACAGTTGGAGATGCGTTGCTGGACCCCGTTGAGCCGGTGGAGGATGGGCGGCCCTCTTCAGTCCAGCGGTTGATGTTTCTGCGGCGAGCGTTCATGAAGAAGTTGCTTACGGTGGAAAGCTCGAGGCCAAGCTGCTGAGAGATGGTGATCTGCAGGTCTTTGGTCGGTCTGTGGTTCTCTCTGAAAATGGCCATGAGAGTACGACGCTGCAGGTCTGTGAAGACTAGTCGGGTGCGCTTAGGCCCCTGGTTGCGCTCTAGCTTGGATTGCTCCTGTTCTTTACGCTTACAAGCTTAAAAAGAGACAGAGACAGAGAAAACATTAGCTGTTTATCTTTGTTACATTTACATTTATCAGACACTTTTATTCAAAGCTACTTATAGTGCATTCAGGCTATACATGTGTTTTATCAGTATGTGAGTTTACTGGGAGTCAAACCCACAACCTTTTTTGCTGCTAACGCAATGCTCTACCACTGAGCCACCGGAATGCTTGTTATCTAATAGACTCTACACTTTGTTAATTGCAGAAAACAGAAAAAGTGTTTCATAAAGGTCTATTCAGTATAGATTTTCATCAAAAAGTAAACAGCTGAAAAACAAGAAAGCTGCGCAGGTTGGCAGTTATGGTCAAAGGCTAAAATAATCTCCAGTTTTTTAAATCTGTACCATTTTAAAATGTGAAGTACTGAATATGAATTGCAACTAGTTTAATGATTAGTTTAACTAAGTCCTTCACTGTTTTAGAAAAATATGCTAATGATCAGGAAATTACAGTCGAAAGCAAAAAAAAATATTTATTTTAAACTTTAGAGACCTCAACATTTTAAATAGTTAAACATTGCATCTTAAATGCATCTAGTTTGAGAGATGATGAATAAGTCCTTTGCTATTAGAAGATCTTTGCTGCTATAGAAAAATAGGCAACAGCTCAGGAAATTACAGTCGAAACCAAAACAATTTAAAGATCTAAAGCTCTTTCAAATAGAAAACTGTAAATTGAAACTAGAATTGAAGTAGAAAAAGGACAGTTAGAGCTTATGTTGTCAATAATCTGGATTTACTATATTCTGCGATAATTATCATTTACTGCTATTAATGTTAAATAATATACTGCTTAATTAAATACCGCACTGGCTGTAGACCAGACTATTGCTTGAAAACCAGAGAGAGTCTCTATCAGACAACTGCCAACTTGATAGATAGATAAATGTACTTTATTGATTCCTGAGTGGAAATTCAGGATAAGGGAGATTAAGTGATAAAGAGAAAGACTGTAAATGTGCTGAACAATAATGATCTATATCGAATACAACAGAAGATGAACAAACCAGAAGAAACAAAATGTTCAAGACAGACTGTTGCCCTCAAAATGCACGTTTTGATGTTTCAGGTCAACTCCCGATTCTCTAGATCGGCCCCACTGGCTTTCACCAATACAACGGCGACCATTAACTAAATGCTTCCTGATGTTGTAATCATGTGTAAAAGGTAGGAATTACCATGCTATAAATCCTGCGCTCCACACCTCACTCACAGACATAAACATCCCCCCATAGAGTTCTTATGATTGTGGGAGCAGGCCCTAATCATGATGTATACCACTTGTCTCATGTAGCTGAAACGTGATCGAAAGCCTTTTTCATCAACCACCCCACCCCCCAATTGCCTATCACCCCCTTCTCCCCCCGAAGCCTACTCCACCCCCCTGCTGATTTTTTTTCGGGCCAGGGGCTGATAGAAATTATTGATTAAATGTGTGCTGTTCAGACGCCCCGACCTATAGAGGAGCTTTAACCCCTTTAGTGCTGGATGAAAGGGGAGCTTCTGTGTGCCAAACTACATTTATTGTCAATCTCTGCAGGATGGCAGAGATCTAAACTTAACTATGCAATTTTTATAAAAACAATTTGGGGCTGAAAATGTAAAAGTAACAGCATCAGTGAAAAAGCCTCTGCTATTTAAGCCGATTATAGTTCTGTGATTCCTTAAGACAAGCGCTTTAGGCTTCAGTGCTTGTGTGTGAAATCCCAATGCTGTCCGAATGCTGAGCTTTAGAGTAATGATCTCTACCCTGCCCTGCGACCGAATTTCTCTCTGTTCATCTCTCTCCCAATCAAAGCTCACAGAGAAACACATCCACACAAAAGACCTGAGGAAAAACTGAGTGAGGGAAAAAGAGAGAAACAATTCAGGATATGTAGGAAAACCGGGATATGAATTTTAGGTCGGTAAATGTAGCTTATAAAATATAAAAATATGCATTTAGTGTATAATAAATGCAGTGTCATCTCAGGCCCTGTTTGCAGTATGCATGAAACTGGGTAAAAAAAAAAGTGCTGATGATTTTTAAAACGATGGGTATTTGTTGCATAAATCCTTGGTAAAAATCACTGCGTTAAGCTGAATCATCATTAAATTTGTCGGTCATTTGAACTCCTGCTGTCTGCGTGAGAGGATGCGTGTAGCTGCATGCATTCTAATGTTTGCTTACGCCGTCTTATTCACAGGAGGTGTGTGCTGGAGCCTTCTGCGTTGCTTTCCCAAGAAAATCAATACTAGCTAGTAATTAAACAAAGGGCATGGTGAGAAAAGTCAACACTCATGGAAAGTGGGTTATATAGGGAAATACAGTGGTGTCCACTTATGCTTTTGTGCACAGAAGCTGTGAAAAAAAGGCCTTAAGAAAAATCCATCAAATGGTGATTGGCCAACAGAATATTTACAGTCTATATCAATTAAAATGTATGCAAAATATTTCAACTAATAATCCAAGCCTAAATTATGCGTTATGCACATCCAAAAAACAAAACAAAACAAAAAATAGCTTGGACATTTTTATGGTCACAAAATCATGTTTTCACAGTACCACTCATCATCCTAAATAAACATTTACTGTCAATCAAAATTTCCACTACGGCATGTTTAGTGACCACCACGAAAAACAACAGCAGGACACGGTACCACACAGGCCAACGGGGCATTGATTGAGTCCATGTATTTCGTTGCATGGAACACCCCGACGACTGAGGGCACAGTGGTCACCAATCAATATCTGTAGTGGTAATGCAAGCAGAATAATTCATTCTGAAGCTTATTTCATGCTTAGGTATTGATCGCTTGGGATTCGGAAAGATTTTGGGAGAATCTGCGTGTTTGTGTTTGTCTCCCACCCCACAATCCTCAGTGGCTGCTGCAGCACGCCAGCCGACATTTTGAAAACCGCCCCAATCCCTGCATCGCCAATACACCCCCTCCCACCCGCCTTCGTCCTTTCTCATGTTACTGTTTTTCTCTGGATCTCTTTGTGTGCTTTAGACAACAGTTTAAGTTTCAGCCTCTTTAATGTCAAAACATTGTAACACGGCAAGATTCTCTGGATTTAAGTGAAATATTACTTATTTCTTAATGGTATACACAATGTTCATTTAGCACTATTGAAACATTTAAAGTGCCAATATTTTACTGTAAATTCAGCAGTTGTTGGTCAAAGATAATGTTGTATCTGTGGTACTTTTCATGTATTGTAACTGAATAAATGTATTATGTTTTTGTGGTTAATCATATATGTACTGTACCATTTGGCATTTTTCTTAACAATACTCACATTTACATATTAATTTTGTAATACAGTTTACTTATTAATTTGGGGCATTTGATCTGTTTTGCAACAACAATCCATTTCAAATTCAGTTAAACAAGCTCAAGCGTTTTACCTTCCAGGCGTAACGAGGCCATCCTCTGAAATTCTGGCTCCTGTAGCCAGCGGGACATCCTTTTGAAGGTTTCACGGCCAGACTTGAGTTTCCCCCAAGGTTTGGGGTTCCTCAGCAGGTCTGAGAGAGTACCCTGTGACCTGCACAGAACCCGCTCTGCGAAAATGGCCTGTGGGATGCTGTATCTCTTCAGTTCAGTGATGATTCTCTGAGCCACATCTTTGGTGTTGATCTCCTCTCCTCCACCGCCGTTCTGTGAGCTGGCCAGCATGCCCTCCCTTCCCAAACTGGTGTTGGAGGAGGAAGGGGAAGAAGAAGGGAGATCCCCGAGTTTGGAGACCTGTTGGCTTGGGAGGTGGTGCTGATAACTCTGGTTGTATATATGGTGGTGGTAGGTGGAAGTGTGCTGATGGGCATCCATTTTGTTTAGCTGGTGGCTGACCCCATGCTCGCCCCCCAGAGACGGCGGTGACATCTCCCTCCCAAAGTCTGGTGCTGTTCGACAGATGTTACCCCCATTGCTGCCCATATGGACCTCATGGCCACCTGGAAGCATCTGGCTACTGTGTCCATTCTGACTTCCCAGGCTACCATAGCCATGCATGGTGGTCTCCAGGCCTGCACTGCTCAACGGTGGAGACAGACCCTGTCCCAAACCAAAGTCTTTTGCGTATGCCGTATAGTAATTTCCTCCCAGGCCTCGATCTTCTCGCATGAGTGTGAAGCTACCGATAACGTTGCTCACGGGCAGGCAGGGATGATGATGATGGTGGTGGTGAAATTTGTCATCAAAAGGCTGGAGGGGTGTCAGTGTGGTGTAGGTGCTTCCACAGCTGGTTGGTGGGTCCCTACTGTACCCCAGAGTTGCCATGCTGTGGTCATACGCAGGGCTCTGGTGGTCAGACTCCAGGCCCATAGTGTGGCCTCCCAGAGTGGGACGAGGGAAAGCAGCCGTGAGATCCCGAGAGTGCAGCATGGCTCTGCTGTCCTGACTGTGTGCCAGCTCTACGTGGCTGTGCACAGACATCTCACCCATATTACCATCCATGTCTGCACCGTCCTTACTCCACTTCTTCCTTAAATTCCAGCTGATGGGTTTTTCTAACAGTCTAGAGTGTGGTTTCTGTAATTTGATCTAAAAACAGTTCCTGATGCTGTTTATATCTCAAAATCTGATTTCAGATTTTTCTTGGAGACATTTCATCACAGTGGCACCATCTTGGGTCACGCAAGCAAATGTGTTCCATAAATGTTTCTTAATGTATCCATGTGAGTCTTGCTTTTGCCTTGGTGACCAAACCTGAAAAAAAGAAAGGAGGACCAAGATTACTTTTTAATAATTGATGACTTATTCAGCTTTATTGATTAATCACAAATATTATAATACTTGAACCACTATGATGATTAGGTCCGTTAATAATAACTTTTTTCTATTGATAGCACTTATTTTGTTTATTTAATGAAATTCATTCAGTTTTAAACAATCATTGAGGTTTAAAGACAGGTTGAGAAGAATTAAGTAAGAATCGCTTACCTCAGAGCGTAGCTTATCCGACTGGATGGAGAGAAGCGAAACAGCCTCTCCAAAACACAATCAAAAGCCGATCATAGGATTGGTTATTCTGTACACCCTTAGAAATCCCGAGTTTGCGATAACACAACAGCCGGTTTTATGTAACAACGACTTATGTGTGTAATCAGCAAATATCAGTGTTCAAAAAAAGCAATGGCTCGGTCCGGTCCTTCACTCCCGTTATCCGCTAGATTCTCGCTGGACCACAACTGCCGAGGATGCAACACATATGACGCGTAAAGCCGTACGATTTAGACTTCGCTATTCTGAAACCGTGTCAGAAATGAGCGCCGATGTACGTCTAAGCATTGCGCTTCGTCGCTGTCATTATCTCTGTGGTTTTGCCCTTCTGTATCCTCATCGATCTCGGCCCCAACTCTTTCTCTCCTCTCTCTCTCTTCCCCCAGCCCCCCCTCTCTGTACGTCACACTCTTAAAATCTGACAGATGTGGGGTGAATTTTCAGCCCTCGTTAACTCCTTCCCTCCTGCGCTCCTCAAGAAGCCATTGTCTTAGGTGGGGCTCGGGACGGTTTTTTGAATTATACAGTTTCAGAAGAGTTGACTTAAAAAAAAAGGAATTCATTACTAACATTTTCAGGGCGCAATCTGTTGAGGTTCTCGCATAACCCGAAATGTCTTAGTGTCCCAGTCACAGTTTTCCAAACGTCAAATGGTAGGCTATCTTTAAGATATCTCAAACAAAACAAGTTATTTCATCATATTTATTGTAATATGTACATTTTTACTAATGTGATGAATAATGACACACACACACACGCGCGCGCGCACACACACACACTCACACACACACATACATATAGCCTATATAGCCTATATCTCGCCTTGTGGTACTGTTGCTATATGGTTATCTCCTCACGCCAACTCGATTTTGCATTTCTGTTAGGTAAAATTTAAAATGCGCATCAATATTCTGAATATTAGTATAATATTTTATGTAATAGTGTATCTATATTTAGTTCTACTTTTTATAGCCCTTCGAGAATGATGTTAAGGTTTATTTTTGGTGATAACAAATAAGCTAGTACATTTGAATTTTAAAAAATAAAAGAAAAACATGGTGTAATTAGAAGGCCAAAGCCTTTATGTACTATTAACTACAGTTTTATTTTCCCAAGCTATGGGTAATTAACTGAAGCAACAAAGCGTATAGTGACAAGGAGTGGTTCTTATCAGCTGTCAGCCTATAGCCTACAGTGTAGTGGTGGACAATTAACATAAGAGTTTTCCCCTCAATCACAGAAGTGCTAAACAAGATCATTGCACTTGATCTATCAAGTGATCAACCTATGACCCTCTTTCTAAGAGTAGCCTACACGCGACCTTTCCTAAACCGCGCGATCTAATAAGAAACAAAATTACACTTCTGTCATGTTTCCATTTAAAATTAAAATAAAGACATGTACGCTCCAGGTTTTTGTGTGTCGGAGAGAGGTGGACGTTTATGCGGGTAGGTGTTTGAAACTTGGAATATTAATCATATCAGTATGTCAGTTTAATTTTTAGAGATGAGCATAAACATTTTTTTTCCAGTGCGATGTGGGACCGCTGTCTTCCCGCAGCAGATGCTGCACTATCGATCCGCGCTGAGCAGGGCCGAGTGAGGGAGGGGAGGAGGGGTGTGTGTGTATGTGTGCGTGCAGAGTGTGTGGCTGGAGGTAAAATGGTCAGCTCTTACCGCAAAAAAAAGGTCTGTTTGAGGGTCGAGGTGAAAGTTCAATCGCTGCGGCTGGAGAGCTCGATAGAAGATATGAAAACAATCCGTTTCGGAGTACATTGATAAGCCTGTACACCCTTTCTTATCTGTCATTCTTATAAATAAAACACAATAATTTTATTTTAACCTTTTAATAATTGTCTTGTGAATTTTAAAGCCATCTACAAATCCAGCATATGGATTGAATGGGAAAATTTTAATCCACATAAATTCAAGTGAATTGCGATAAAAAAATAAAAAAATAATAATAATAATAATAAATATATATATATATATATATATATATATATATATATATATATATATATATATATATATATGTGTGTGTGTGTATTTTTTTTTTTTTTTTTTTTTTACAAATATAGCCTAATATAGATAAATAACAAGTGATCATCATGAATTGTTTTCTAATCACGTCTCCTTTCGGATATCGGATATATACAATTGTTAATATTATTTCAAAATAATTTCACACCTCTCTTAAGATTTCTGCACGAATTAGGGAGAGCTTACAAGAGAGCTACAAGTTCGGCACCATGTAAGGCATTGCAGAATATTCTTGACCAATTCTCTTTTTTTGTCTGGGACACGTATCAATGATCAAACATTGTTCAAAACAAACCGTGGAAATCAAAACAGCGGCCAGCGAGTTAGTAAATTATTTATAGCTGTCTGTTGAGTTCTTTGAGCCTTTGGCCGAGCCACGTCCTCCTCCCGAGCGGCCTGCAGGTTAACACGTACATGAGGCTAAACGAGCAGAGCTACGCAGACAGATACGAACAGTGTGTTTTCTTAGAAGGTTATTGAAGAGTTTAACTCCTTCACATCATAATGTCACTATATCTTGTCTTTGTTAAATAGCTCATATCACTCAGCACATAAAACCAATTAAATGTAGGCTATTTTAAGTAGTGGCCTAAATGTGTAAAACTGATTGAATATGGACATTCGACATTTCTACTTCTACAACGAAAACATTCTGACTGTGCAAATTTTTGTATATATTGTAGGCCTATGGAGATCAAAGTTAGCAGACCACATCTTAAAAGTAGAAACATATTTATTTATGTTCTCACTACAGATGACGTTTCGAGCCTAAAAGCTCTTCATCAGAATAATATATATTTATATACAGAATATGTTATATACTGTAGGCCTACATAAAAACATTTTCATGGAATGTAAGGAGTAACTTTAAAATTCAATGCAATACACAGAAATATGTATTATGAGGTATAGCCAGATTTGTTTTCCTATGCTTGGTATTTTTTGGCCTCCTGATAAATCTCAAAGACATAAATATTATTGATCACATTTGTTTGTGTGGTTCTTGAAACCTTTGTGCCAGAAAATTTATTTCGTGCATTTATTTTGTGAGGAGACATACAAAGCGTAAAACATTTCTGTTTAAACACAGGCTTCATTCAGCATAAGTAATATAGAAACATTTAATAGAAAATTACTGTTAATAATAATCCGTTTTTACTCGTAGCCTTATAACAGTTACGATTTTTTTTATTACATAATATTGTTTTAAAAATGACTTTTGTATAGTCTCTAATTTCCCTTAATCTATCTGTTCTTGTTCATCCAGGTTTATCTGTTTGTTTTTGATCGCAGCGCGTTATCATATAGAGCCTGACAGAAATATTACAATTAAATACTTTATTCAAGACAATAAGCAATATAACAAAATAAAAAGAACTAACGGAAATCTACCAATGCAATGAAAAAAAAACAAACATGAAAAGCTTAAATTGAAATAGAAATATTTTACTGTTAACCTACAATTATGTCACTTTTTCCCATTTAACCCATTTGAAAAGTGTGCAAGGATGTTACTAAATCTGTGAGCTACATTATTTACATTCAGCAATATTTGTTTTCATGCGTTTTTGTCTCCTGTGTTAGTGTTAATATTGTATATAAGTCTTAATATTTTGGCCTCGGAAACGAAAGCACACATTTAAATCAATTAAAAATGATAGGGTACCTCCTACAAACTTAACCGTAAATGCAAAATATAAAAGGGCTAGAACAAATTAATTTCGTCCAAATATAATAGGACGCATGGTGAATAACAAAAAGAAGTAGATCGATAAAAAAAAGTCAATAACACAATTAACATGACCGAACCTCACTGAGAGCAGGCATACGACACATGAAAATAAAACAATACAACTTTTTTCGCCTGACTGAAATGGTACACTGTAACTTTACAATTATAAAAAATTAAAACGGAGGATTATGTAATAACAATTCTAAAAGTTTTGAATTACATATCTATAAAGTGTGTGTGTGTGTGTGTGTGTGTGTGTGTGTGTGTGTATATATATATATATATATATATATATATATATATATATATATATATATATATATATAAAATTACATTATAAAGATATTTAATTTTCTGGGATAGCTAACTGCATCAGAAAAGCTACAGAAATTACTTAAAGAGTCTAACTTCAGTGTGTTCAAGAACGTCAAGATTCGTTTATCTTTGTCAGATTTTGCGTTGTAAAGTTCAAACTTAAGTTGAAATGTAAAGCCTAATTTTTTTTTAACTGTAAATGTTTTTAATTAAAATACATCTTACATTACACACGATCCTATAGCCTAAGACAATCTTCATACCGTACCGCTGTCAATGTCCACTGGATGTATTATTTTGTTTAAAATTATATCTGGTTCTGTTTATACACATCTCAATTCTTTTGTCCCGCACGTTTCAATACAATTCAATCGGGAGATTGAATTATTCACTAGAATGTACAATTGTAGGCTACATTTACAAATATAAAAGGCCTACTACAGGCCTACATAGGTAGCCCATTTTATTTATGTAAAGGTATTTCAGGTTTTATATATGTATATATAAAAAATAGAAACGGTTTTCAGACAAATCCTGAGAGAGATTTATAATTCTCACAAATATGAAGACAATAGGGTAGTCTGGCGAATTACTATTAAGGTCATGCTCATATTCATCTTTTTGTAACGTTTCACCAGTCACATTCGCAAACTCAGCCACAATGTTAAAGGATAATCTTTTCTATGATTTTACGATTTAACCTCTGAGCCACAGCAAGTGTTCAACCGCATTGAAATGGGCGCGCGCCCGTGTATTTGGTTCTGTTTATCGATTGGGAAACGTGGGCGTGCTGCCAACATGCAGGATGGCAATCTATTATTACCATTGTGAATTATTAGCAATCGGAGTCGAACAACAGGCCATATATATAATACAGCATGTTTATTATGAATTGCTAAAAGATTTCTAATGTTTTACATGCTAATGCATAGCGTTTAGACTTGACTGAACCTAATTAAATCACGCAGTAAAACAAGTGTAGCATTTTAGCCTTTAGTTTAGCCAAATTTTAACGACATATCTTCAAAGCAACAAGATGTTTCGATCCAGATGATTCCTTTTATAACTGGTTGAATCATATTTAAATAACTTCACAACATTTACATTTAATTGTAAAATTCTTATAACAAATCTAGGGTTATATTTTTGTTACTAAAATTATTTTAAATGCAAGGCCTTCCCCAAATCAAAAGCAGCAGCTCTCACTTCTAACGCTAAAAAATCGTCTGCATCACAACACTGAACATACAAAGGCCTTGACATGATTCTGCCTACATTTCCATTGCAATGTCTTTCCACAAAATAACAACAGCAACAGCAGAGCACTTCAAAAACCCACATGAATTGCACAATATAAATAAACATCTATGCAAACACAATGATCTGCTTTTTGTCCATGCAGAACAGTCACACCTCCTCAGCTTGTGAGTGCGTGTGAAGTGAACCTTCACATTCTTTATGTGTTATTAAGAGTGTGTGTTCTGTATATCCAGTCTAAAAGATGCTGGGTGGGTGGAGGGTCTGAGATTGCCTTGCAGTCGGTTAGCATCCCTTTCCTTGCCCCTCTCTTTCATTTCTTTCCTTCTTCCCATCTCTCTTCTTCGTTCCTCTCTGTCGGGCTAGCATTCACGTCCTTCCATCCCATCTTCAATTTTATCATAAGACAATGTCCTCCTGTCCCTAGAAATCCCCAATTTTGCAGGTTCCCTCTGTATCCTGCATCCGTCTATTTCCACACAATTTGTCCTGTATTCATTTTGCTTTTCTGCCCGGTGATGTGCCGTCTTCCCTGTCTCAGTGTGCGTGTGGCTAGATGCGGTTTCTGTTCCTGCTCTTTTTAATCAGCATGTTAATAAGAAAGGTAACTAATCAATACGTTCAATGGCCTGGCGATTGATACCATCTCAGCCTCCCTCCCCTCTCCCTTTGATGCACACACACACACACACACACACACACACACACACACACACACACACACACACACACACACACACACACACACACACACACACACACACACACACACTAGGAGCAAAAAGGCTAAATAGTAATCAGAAATAAACACTGAGGGAATAATTACTTTAGTTTAAGTTCAGTCATTTAACAGTGATCTGTCCGATACTGGTATCTTGTGGAGAAGATTTTATTTTTAAATACAAGAAGAAATGGATATTTCAGAGGGAATTCAAGCATATGCTCTATTAAGTGTTCAGGATCCGCAAAACATAGGGATGCTTTTTTCACTTGTATCAAAGCACTTGGTGATACACTCATATTCCAACTTCAACACCAAGAGTAAAAATATCTCTTAGTGAGCATGTGTGTTCTTCACCCCAGGGTAAGGTCTTCTACTACAAATGGCCAAATCCAACAGGGTGGAAAGTGAAAAATGGCAGAGGATAAAGAGAATTCCCTTAGAGAAGAAAGTGTTTCGGGGGGAAAACATTAAACACACATGCAAACACAGAATGGCCTTTAAAGCTGACATTCTGCCGACCTGCAGTCATGCTTTTACTTTATGGTAGTTTCTTTGCAGTGTGTACATAGCAAAGTCCTCTTTATGTTTGCCTTTGGTTGACTTTAACTGTTTGCACATTGAGCTGCCAGATTAGTGATACTAGATTGTACATTCTTCTAAAGTGTTTTTTCCCCTTGCATTTAAATTTTTTTTTTAGATAAAGGGTAAAATGCAAGGGCTCTGTAAAGTGAATGTTCTGTGTCAAATGCAAGTTAGCTAAATCAATAGCACTTGCAGCATTAACTTATAAATAAGACGCATCTGTAGTTTTCTTAAAAAAACTACGGATATTGTAAAGCACTTACAACAGATGTGAATGGGGCAGTTTTGGAGGATTTGAAGTAAGAATTTTAAAGCTTATATTTTATAAAAGCACTCAAATTGATTCTACTATATAAATGTATTTTTAATGTATTATTATGTTTTTACAGTCATTCTAACAAAAGTTTAAAAAAAAGGGGGGTGGGGGGGTTTAAACGCTTCTGTATAACAAAAAAGAAGATAAAAAGGTGAAGTAAAAGACATAATTTTCATTTTTTTTGTGTGACACCTATCCATTTTTAGAGGTACTAGGCAAACGTTCTTATATTAAAATATACAGTATCATTTACAGTATCATTAAGCTTTACCCATCAAATGTGGCTTATTTACATGCTTGGAATTATTAATGACTAATTGAAAAAGCCTAAGTGCCATGTTCCAGAAATCTCTGATATGACAGAAGCCCTATCATATTTCTGGCACTGATGCGAGGTTGTGTTTCAGCTCACGGCTCTCTCCGAATGTGGCGTGTGTGTGAGTGTCCCTAGGGGGGTTTAGAGTGACCACTGCCCCCTGACCCCCCCTTCACACTGTCACCCCACAAACCTCCATCAGAATACACCAGTCACCTAGCAACAGAGGCCTGGTAGTCAGAGGTCAAAGACCAGGGGCTATCGCAGATATTACACACACTCCAAGAAACGTTAATATAGATTCCCAGAATTACAGTCATCCATTTTAAGGATTATGTCATGGCATCATTTTATACTGTATACTATACATTAAGCATTGTAAGGTAAAGCATTGTAAATTACCTTAAACAGTCTGAGGCAGCACGTCCAGAGTGGAAGGAGGTAATGAAAAGAGGGGGGTGGAGAAAGGGACCAAAGAATGGATGAGTGCAGATGCAGCATTAATCTGAGCCTTGATCAGGGACGACTGCAGCACCGTGAATGAAAGGATGAAGAAGACCAGAAGGATGAAAGGCACATCCACCTTGACTCCATCTGTGCTGAAATTCACTTACTGCACCTTCAGCCTGACATCACCCACGAGGAGTTTAATCATCATTTCCGACACAGGAGGCACAACAATATGAAACTTATGGTCTTGATGACCTAATCTACTTGTTAAGTCGTGACATAAGGAACAGTGTTACCATGTCCAAGCCTCAATGTTTCTCAGTTGAGAATACTAGCTCAACAACCGTTTATAAGCACTCTTTATTCATATCATACATTTAAGCTAAGCTTTAAAAAACTCACAGTGTACACTGCAGTCCACAGGCTCACCGCGTCCTGGACAATATGTTAATGAGTAATACAGTACACCTTGGGTGTATTAGCACCATTTTTTGGTTGTTTTTGCCAGTAATAAAGCGCTTGGATGCCATAACTACTAAAGTCCTGTTCACGCCAAGAATGATAACTGTAGACCTTAGTCAGGGCATCATATTTATTTTTTGACAGGATTGAAAACAAGGCTGTGAGGGATAGAAGAACAGTGCATTCAATGGATTCTGAAGCCGTTTAACAAATAAATCTGATGTGACGAATTTCATCAATCCAATCTGATGACACATCGTTCTAAAAAAAACATTCAGTAGATTAAAAAAAATCCATATAACAGTTCTGAAAGCTGTGAAATTTAGATGATCTAGAACCTTTATATAATGCATGCCATTGTAAATACTGTAAGTCTAGCTTCATTTTCATCCATGTTAAATTATGCTAAATAATGATAACTTTTAATAATCATTCAAAATCTATTAGTACAGGGAAGTCTACACCACAGTAAAAATGACAAAGAGGAACATTATTGAAGTAACTTTCAGAGCAGTTTTTTTTAGACCTAATAAATTATAAAAAAAACATTGACAGCCAATGAGAATTTGTAAGAGAATTCAAAGTGGCAATGACCTGTAGTGTGCAATATGTATATAAACAGATTGTCCAGTGGTGTGTGGACAATAATAAAGTTATCATTCTTGGTGTAAACAGACCTTAATGTTTCCTTCTAAAAGATGACGCTAATAAATGCTTCACAGACAGCTGCTCACAAACATGCTTGAGATTAGGCAACTGTCACTCCATTAAAAAAAGAAAAGGCTGTTCTGTACACACACACACACACACACAGATGGCTGGTCAGCACGTGCCTGAAGGAGGGCAGAGCAGTGACCCTCAGCTGGACACTATGGCCAGGTCAGTGACACTCAATCCATCCTTTAAGGCCAGCTGCTACTAGTTCTGTGCTAATGGCACCTCCCCAAACACACACACACACAAACACCCTTAGGCCCCCTCAATCTGCCTACACTGACCAGTGAAAAGGCACGGATGGGATGGGGTGGGGTGGAGGACAGCTGGACACTCGCCACTCTCCTGCCTCCTCAGGGGGTGTCCTAGTGTGTGTGGGTACATGTGAGCGAGAGAAAAGCTTAATAGCCTGGTGTGGATGAGAGCAATTGGAAAAAAGAAGAAAAAAAGAAGCGAGTCTGGCACACATATAGACCCCACAGAGAGACAATTAGCAAGTTAGCAATGACCCATTTTAGTTGGCCACCTGATTTCCCCCTTAGATTTCATTTTCTCGTAAGCACTGTGACAGAATCTATCACCTGACGGCAAACCTGTGTGATTTAGCACTGTGGCTACTTTGGCTAAAGTACTCCAGCAACCGTAGGTCCAATGATCCACAGCTCCAGGCTTTCCAGTACCATGGGCCAGGCTGAGCTAGACGGTCAATAAATCAATAGGTCACTCTCACACACACAAACACACACGCACACACACACGTCACTGCAGGGCTGAGAGGCCACATGAAACTACCATTGATTGAAGGGGGTAGGGAGAGTTTTGACGGTCAGAGCTGTCTATGTGTGTGAGGTTATGGGGCTCACCTCAATTCCTAACACTGCAATAGGGAGTTCAAAACAGCCTCAGTAATGCTTAAACACTTAAACACACACACACACACACACACACACACACACACACAGCAGAGGCGAAAGATCTTGGTGTGCCTATACTCTTTTGTCAGCTTTTGTCAGAACACACATTCTAAGTGAATGAAAGCCTTTGAGCTCTGTCTCAGACTGTTCTTATATAACTAGGAATAGACAATATATTGATAACTGGTTAATTTCAGCTTTTTTTATCTGTATTGTTGATATTGGATATTTAATTATTAATGCAAATTTCTCCTATTTTTACATTTAGATCTTTAAAAGCGATAATAATTTATTAACATTGTTAAAAGTAATCTTTAGTAAACTGGAAATGAACATACATTTTTCATACTGTACATTATAATATTTTGATGCATAAATGTAGCATTAAAAGTGAATAATTTTAGTCTTTACTGTTTTATTTTTCATTTATTTTAACAAAATATTGTATAATTTAAATTTTGGCTGTTTATTAGTAACATAAAATTTTAAAGATTATCAGAATTGGTCAGGAATAACAATGCATCCCCAATTTAGCAATTTTTAGAGATGTAGATTTCTTCCAAAGCTCCACTGTGCCTTTTAAAAATAAACATTCTTTATTGGCATCAACGGTTCTAAAAAGAACATTGAATATCCATGGAATATATATATATATATATATATATATATATATATATATATATATATATGTATAGTGGAAAACATGTTCTTTAAATTATTAAAACGTTCTTTACACTAAGGAAAAAAAAAATGAACCCAAAAAATGTCTTCTGTGACATTGCTGTGGAGTGTATGCTTGTGTATGGAGTGTATAATTACTTTTTTTTTTTTTTACTCCTTGAAAGCAATCCATATTCGAATAGATTGTGTCTAAAACGATTCCTGTGTTAAGTTGGCTGGCTTCTAGTGTTAAGTTGTCTGCTGATCCGCTCTTTGTTGCAGTGTTTTGCTCACTCATGCACTCATTGAAAAAAGCCTTAGACTGTTCTTCTCCAGCTCTCTTTTATGACCTCATCAAGTCAGCGGCTGCAGCATTGAGCATGTTTACTTGACCTGCAAATTGGGGTCAACATAAAGTAAAGACCTGTACACTTGTGCAAAGAACACAAGCAAATAGTGGCCATTAAGACATTGGATATTGTGTACACCAGCAAAATCTTACGCTGTACTCTTTTTGGGGAGAAAAATCCAAATTGCACTGTAAACATTTTTTTTAAATACAACAAAATACATTACAAAATTGTATAACATTTAACCTTTTTGAGTGACACTTAAACCAGCACAAGCTGGCAGGGACTAGCACAAGGTGGCAGGGAGTAGAAGACAGGTGTAAATAAACGCCGGGGGGTCTGTCCTTGCTCGGGGAGTTGCCATGGCAACGGCTGACAGAGCATCCTATCGATCGCACTGTCCAGTCTGAATTGTGCAGCCCCTGAACCCACGTTTTTTTCTCTGTGTGGTGATGGGTGTGGATCAATACCTGATATTGTGTGCCTCTTTTGCCTTGCGTCTCTCATGTCCTCCATAATAGCGGTAATGATAGTGAGAGGGAAGGAAAAAGAAAAGGAAGAAGCCTGAATAAATGGTAAAAAGACAGCTGGATCTATTTCGTCACAAATGCAAAAAAAAAAAAAAAACGTCCTTCTTGGACCGAGAGGCACGCTCTTAAAAACAATAGACAGCAATCATGACACTTTGTCTGTATTATTCACAAGTACTGTGCGGCACTCCAGAATTGCTACACACTGTACTGTGACACACACAGAATTCGCTTTCGCCATAATGGAAAATGTCAAATCTGATTTTTCCACACATCTCCCTGTCTGCATATGTGAACAGCCACACAGCATTTACCTAATGTGAGGCCATTTAGTCCAGCCTTTGCTTTGACTGTTATACAAATCAGAATGGCTAGGAAGACCAGGCTGCACCGGTTCAGCAAGAGCTTGTGAAGGAGAGCGAGGCACGGAGAAGGACCTGCGGGAGCTCGTTTAAATCTGGCCTGAGGGATCCCTCCAGCTAGGGGTCATGGTTGGAGTCGCAGAACACTGGATTTAAAGGTGGGGCTCCTTAAGGTGCCTCTGTTGCCCCGAGGCACAGCCATCACAATTCCTGCAGTGCTGGAAATGAAAGCCAGACTAGGACAAAGGCCCTTTCCTTGCTTATAGCTACTGCTCAGAAAAATTACTTAAATGATTGAGATGTCGGTTACATCTTTCTTTTTGCCTCCGTCCTCCCCAGCAACACCCTAGTGTGAGTTTAAGAAGAATTACTGAATGGTTTAACTTCTTGAGTAAACATATATATAAAAAAATTATTGTATTAATTATATATAGACTAAAATAGCATACAAATGCTACCACTAAAAGCTTTAAAATTTGATTTGAAAAATTGCATTGCATTGCATTGCATTGCCTACATCGAAGACATTACTCCAGTTCTATTTGTGTTAAAGGAAATATTTTAGAGTATACTGACTCACTCCATATGTTTGCTAGAATGTTGTCCACTGATATCATTTTTTTTTAACATGCATAAACTTCGGTCATCCCGGGCTGAGGAGTCCTTGATCTCTAGAGACTCGACTGAAGTCGCTCAAGCTGTTTTTGTGTTTCAATCAGTGCTGCATGGATTTGGCTGTTCGCCTGCAGTACTGAGCTCTTTGCAGCGGTACAAATGTAAATCTTTGCTCCGCGGGGATGGAGTGTGAGGGCGAGCGGAGTGGCTGCCCTCGCATCCCTGCGAGATGAAAACCCATCCACTCGGAGAGGCACAGCGGCTACCAGGGCAGAAGTCAGGCGCGGTGGGGCCAGGCATGTGGGAGAGAGAAGTGATGGAGGGAAAGTTTTCTCTGCCTCCAGCACTCTGCATACGTTGTGAGAGTGAGAGCCTGCAGTGAACTTGGCAGCACACTTCAAAACTTTATGGAGCAGACATGCACACTGCATTCTAATACAAACTGTGTCTTGATTCGGAATTCTTGAGATTCGTCAGACGCTATGCCTTTTTTAATTCTTGGCTCGCCGATATAAGATTTTGCTCGCCTACATTTGTTTAAAGAGTGATTTCTCATTGGGTCTGCTTCTCTCTCAAAGCGCTCAGATGTATTGCTGAATTAATCATAGTTGATGTCGATCACATTTGGGTAAACGTTAGGTGCCAACGTTTTACATAACCACTTAGTGGGTTATGTTTAACATTTAAAAGGCATTTCATCCACAAATGAAAATTCTATTATTTACTCATTCTCATGTAGTTCCAAACTTCGATGACTTTTTTCTACTGTGGACAAAAGGATATATATATATATATATATATATATATATATATATATATATATATATATTTATATATATATATATATATATATATATTTATATATATATATATATATATTTATATAGATATAGATATATATCTGTCCATACAGTGAAAGTCAGTTGGATCTAATAATGTTTGAAAGTCAACATGAGGTGGAATATATGCCAGAATTTTGTTTTAATAGCCTATATATATAAATATATATATATATATATATATATATATATATATATATATATATATATATATATATATATATATATATATATATTTATATTTGTGTGTGTGTGTGTGTGTTGATCTACTTGAACATCTAGCCTGCAGATTAAATCCTGCTGTTTCTAGTCAAATATAAGACAGATAGCACTGGTCATGGATCCATTGGTGGGCAGTTTCAGTATTCAATTCGAGGTTCATGTTAGCGAGCCACTCTGTCCTGTCCAGGAGCTCCATTCACTTCACACTCAATAGTTATTTATCATCCAACATATTAGCCATTGCAGTGTCGATATGAAGTCCAGTGCTGAAATTAGTCAGTGCCAAGTCTGTAACTACAGCCCAAGGTCAGACACACACTCTGCTGACAGGAGTGATGGTCCGCAGCTCACAGGCACATACATCCAGCCCAAGGGCAAGTGTACGGTACTGATATTTCAGAGGGAACACACGTGTAAAACACTCTGTCATGTTGAGGGATGCCAAGTATGAATTCAGCTTGGTTGTGACGCGTTTTATCTCATGGATACCAATCGATAGGGTAAAAGTGAAAAAAAAATCCTATACATTTTTGTTTTTGCTTTGCTAGTTTGGTCATAGATAAAGGTGCAATTTTAGTTCACATTTGATTTCTCTCAGCTTTCACAAAAAGGTACAAGTATGAACACTTTGGTTACTAATATGAACTTTTCATGTACAAATATGTACCATTTTTGGGTAAATAAATTATTAAATCTTATCAAAACTATCACTATCTGGAAGGTTGTGTGTATTCATTTGAATTGAAAATGAATATTTGATATTCAAACTGAAATTATCCTCTGTGTTTTATTGCATTATGAATGTTTTGTTTTCCTTCTTTAAAAAATAAATAAATTAAATTGCACTAAAAGTTTAGCTAAGCTGCTAAGCTGAAGATTTGCTAATCAGCAGCAAAACATTTTCTACCCTTCTGGCAAGGTCAGGGGAACACAGTCCCCTGCTAAATGTCCTAAGTCGCCCTCTCAGAAGTCCTGAGGGGTGATATTAACCCCCCCCCCCCACACACACACACACACAGACAGACAGACACACAGTCTGACAGCAGCTAACTTGGTTCGATTGCTTAGTCCAAACTCCACTCCACTACCCTCCCCCTGCAGGTCTCATTTTATATTGTACTTTTAGGTCCAAACTGAGATGTCTGCTTCATCCATGCGAGTACAAACATGACTACTAACAGCTGCTGTTTTCCAGGACGCTAAATGGACCAAACTCTGATGTCAAAAACAAAAGCTCTTGTGTGAATGGGCAAAGAGGAATCTGTTGTTTCTGATCAGTGACAACTCTAGTCCCAAAGACAGCCAAGTATGAAAGCCTGATATTTGGAATATGCAATTTGGGAGATTTTTAACAAAATAACATTAAAAATTGTGTTTCAAAAAGCTGATTTATCTTCAAGAAGCTTGTTGCAGGTGCAAAATACAGGAAGATTCAGGCCACTATTCACAACTTTACATCAGACAAATATTACTAATACTTTAATAGATTAATTTTTTATATATTTAGACAATTCAACAAATTCTCCGTTTCACTGGGAAGATGTTATGTTGCTTAGCTGTAAAGAACAGCATCAGGAAACAAAGCCAAATCTAGTTTTCTGTTCAAATGAGTCTAATATCTGTACTTCTCTAGACATACATTCTAAAATTAATTATTTATTATATCACTCAGGTTCAAGTACATACATATAACTGTCTGCTTTACTAAATCAGGGCTGCATGTTATTTCATTGGAATCAGTGTTTTAATATACTCTGGCACAGTACATGCTGCCATCTAGTGGACTGGTTACATTTGTACATGGTACTGCAGCTGCAGTGACTACGGTTTTGTCATGCTACTTAACATTTCTAGGCATACATTGATCTAATAGAAAACTAACATAAATAACAAAATACAAAATTAATTTGTGCACTCCTCAAGTTATCACACGCCAATGAACCATAAAACTTGTTAACAATGCATTTCTTCAACTGAATGAATCAAAAAAATAAATAAACAGCACGTGTTAGTATGTTGCTGTGTGACTGTACAAGTCAATGTTATTTAGGTACACTGACTTTGCGTTTCTTCGGGGCAGATGGCTGGGGATCTTGGCTCAGAGGGAACTCTAACTGAGAGATCTGCAGACAGAGGAAGTGTATTTAAGTAAATTAATTATTCAGAACAAAAAACCTGTTTTTATTTGTTAACTTCACATTTTTTCCTGGCTCTGATTGCATGATAGAGTCATCAGAATGTTACATGTAACTAATCCATTTTTTTTTTTTTTTTTTTTACTGTTCACAAAATTCCAGTGATCAGACTGGTAAAATATGTGATAAAAGTCCAGCCAGATACAGATATGGGCCATGGGCCATGGGCTGTGTATTTCCCACCTGAGGTTCAAAGATGCGTCCGCTCCTGGTCTTCCTTGCGTTCACCTTAAGATCAGCAGTTTTCTTTACCAGACTGTCCATCTAAAATACACATAACATAACTAAATACAACTTTATCTCATACACAGGCCACTAGAGCAGACTGATAACTTACCTGTGTGTGTGGTAAATTGTATAATGCTACCTTTTCATTTGTTATGTCAAGATCCTCCTTGCTGCTTCTGTGAGCCCGTTGGGAGTGTTCCTGAGTTTCTGTAAATGTGGCAGACAATGAGCAAAAGTTGCTGGGAGTTGGTTGCATTTTTCTTGATTGATTCATGCTGATCTCATTAAACTGGCAAAGCAGAGTCTAATATTCACCTGAGTATTCAATGCCAGCATCAGTGATGACTTTCTCCTTTGTCATACACTCCTGCGAACAAAAAAGTCCATAATTTGAGATGAATTCTCACATTTTGCAATGGTAAGGTAGAAAAGGAAATGAGGACATATCAGCTAATTATTAAGAAGACCCCACCTGCTGAACAGAGGTCTCAGACATCATTCCATCTTCAAACATTTTCAAAGACCATTTTGTACTCACACATACTTCCTCCTCCTCATCAAACTTTTCATGCACATAAAAAAAAGCATTTGATCACTGCTTAACATCATTGATTTTATTTTTATTTTTTTCTACCAGACGGATCACTAGACGTCTAACTTCTTTATCTCACCGGCTCAAGTCTCTTGCGCTCAGTGGTGACGTTCATTCGGAGACTATGAAAAGGTGTGACCACCTCTCCCATGGTCAGATTTACTGGTTCCTTCTCAAATATCAAAGTCTCATTGTCATCGTCCTTGAAGCCAGGTGGCTGATACTCCTGAGGGGTCACTGAAACACAAATACACAGTGACACTGAATAACACAATATTGATACCAGAGGTGACCAAACGATTTATGCTAAAACACAGAAACCAAACTAGATTAAGAGATGTTGGCCAAAGGTAAGTGTTGCATTATATTCAACTATATTATATAGAATTTCAATTTTCAATCAAATTAACTTATATTCTCTACGTCGCAATCTAAAAATGAAACAAAAAATGTTATAAAGATAAATTAGAAGTGAAGATATGTGTCAAGGGCATTTTCTCCCATTTTTCCTTCCTCATGTGATATGATATGCCAGGCCAAATTGAAGGTCATCACTGGCCAAATTTGGGCCAAAGGCTCTAGTTTGTGCATCTCTGATGAACTTTATGTTGTGTGAAGATCAGCAAAGTATCCAGTGCTTTTAATAATCCAAAAAAATATTGAGTTCCACAATTACTTATCACATACTAAAAAGAAATAAATGACAAACAATGTACATGGACAACTTCGTGTACATGGTAGTGTCTGTAGCAGATAGCAAGGTAGATTTACCTTCATCATAGTAGAAGAGTTTCATGTTGAGGCAGACGTTGTCAGGCAGCGGGCCAAGATTTTGCATCAGCATGTAAAGCTTGCGCACTAGCAGCATACTGGATTTCTGGGTGTTGTCACAGGCCATTTTAGTCAGACTCTGTCCATTTTTGCTAGAAACACAGGCAATTATTTTCAAAAGCACAACATTAATATGGTCAGTATGCAGTCACGTGGTAGCATATAATTTTATGGAAGCTATATATGTTGGGGTAAATACAGTAAGTTAGTGTTTTGTAAACCATCAACTAGTTTTGATAACAGCTCAGACAAAAATGTCACCTCTCAAAGTCCATCTGAGGTCCATTCTCTGTGTAATTGATTTTAAACTGGTAGCATTCAGTCACTTTCTGCAGCACAAGAGAAGATAGAAAGGTGAAAATGGAAATTCAAGTCTTTCATAAACAAGGTTGTCATGCACTGATTTCATTTGTAATGTATTATATTAAAAGAGAGATTAGGTAACATTAAAGGATGACATTCAGCCAAAGAGACAACATCTGATCACCTGTGGATTGTCTGGATCACAGTAAACCTACAAGTAAAACAGTAACATTTATATATTTATATATATATATATATATATATATATATATATATATATATATATATATATATATATATATATATATATATAAAGACATATATAATATATAGCATATAAACTGTCATACTACGTCATACAATGTACAGTTTTAAACTGATTACTGTTTGTTTTCAAATCCATTAGTTAATACTCACTGATAGAAGAACCATTCGTAGCTGATAAAGCAAAGCAGATGCAAAAGGTCAAAAGGTTACTATGAGTGATGATCAGTATATGTCTTGTTACTAAACATAAATGAAAACTACAAAAATACAGAAGAGTACAAAATCACAAACTTACATATCTTCTTTGAAGTGCATCAAAACAGCCCTGCAACCTGAAACAGTGGAGGTGAGATACTCTCCATGCAGCTCAAACCAGATGTTCTCCAAACAGATTATACTCCCAAATGATGTATTAATATGTAGCTACTTTAAATTTTAATATACATTTGTCATGGAGGGAATGTGAAAACATGACTGTGTGTCAACTGTCCACTTACCACTGCACAATCTGCTGAGCACCAGGGCAGCTATGCTCTCGCAGTATAAGGACTTTCAGCTCTTAGAAAAGAAAAAATAAATAAATAATAAAATACACAAATAATAAAGATAGTAAAGATTTCTGTAACCTGTTTCACTTAATGTATCATTTTTACCTCCAACATATTTGCGACCATAGGCCTTTTCTGGGAAAAGACCCCTGAGGTAAGTGATGCTTGAGACAGCAATGGCTAAAAGTTTCTTCACAAGAACCAGTGACTGCTGTTCGGTGGACACTACATCAGGCAGCATCTGACAGCTCTACACACACACACACACACACACACACACACAATTGGTAAACATGATATTATTAGGTTAACAACGAATTAAAAGACTAGCAAAAGCCTAACGTTAGACAAGCCCAAGTTAATTAAGCGTCACACAGTAATGTTAGTATTTGCGCTAACGTTACATGTGAGAAAACAAACGTTTATCTTTAACTGTTGAGGTTACCTGAAAAGGGCGAAGTTTCTGTTCACATGCCATGATGATTGTAACAGATCACCAGTAAAAAGCCCAAAAAAATAGCATCTAAAAAGATAATGTGCAATTGTCAATTTTTGCCTTTGGAATCAGAACAAAAGTTCTGTTGCTCAACAGCACATAACAGTGTAAAAAAAAACGTCTTACCAGATAAAGTTGACAATAAAGAACTTAAAAAATGTGTTAAAGAACAACAAATATCTACTAGTATTTAATGATATAAAACTGATGATAACAAGAAACGTTATACTGGCCGATTTTATCGCAACCGACTTTTTTAAACTGTAATTCCACCGACCGTGCGCGAGACTCCCGCCATAAACTCCCCAGTCCGTGACGTCATGCCAAAAAGAAGAGCCGCAGAAACAAATTGCGACTTCTATTATTATTTTGTGACTAATTACGTGTAAGTACTACATAAAACAAGCATAGGCCATTGCAAAGATATTCAATACAGGAATAAAAACTATATATATGCTATTTTTAGAAAAGCGCTTACTACGTTTTTTAGCGTTTTTAGTGATCAATTCGTTTTACATATACCGTTTATTTGTTTATTTTTTTCCTTATACATTTTGTATAAATTTGTTAAATTGTAATTAATTAAAAACCGTAAAACAAAATGGAGTCCGACACTTGTCATCAACGCACTGGTAAAAGTATTAAATGTCATTCTTTCCTGAAGCATGAGAAACCTGAAAAATGTAATACATTTGGGGTAGGAGATTACAGATTAAACGCCAGTGCATGACTGATGCATTTTAAATTAAGTCTACTAAGACCCAGGCCTTATAATTACTATTTTAGTTAACAGCAATTACAAGGTCTTTCCTTGTATGATACATATTAAAAACCTTTCATTTATTGAGAACTTTTATACATTTTATTGTCTTTTATTATCTACTGTAGATTTTAATATTACATAAAAGTTTAAATTGTCCCATATCATGTGTGTTTATTGTTGTGTGAGCTCGCAAAATCATTGTAGCATACCATTGGATACTTGTTTATTTTGATACGACTATTTGAAATCTACTGGCTGATTCTCCTGTCTCTCAAACATCAAACCAGATTCCTATTGGCTCTTCCGCTGCGTGACCGTCCTCCAAAATGACGTCACTGCAGCGAACGCCATTTTGATACTGAACACAGTGGGTGGAACAGTTCGGACACGAATAGACGGCAAAATTTACACTTAAACACGCTGATTACTTGGTCAGCAAACGCCGAACAGCCATGTCATCGGATAACCAGGACACGGAGACGCAGTCGGAGCAGATGGACGAGACTCAGGTGGGCATTAGAATAGGGCTGCGCCTCGTTCGTTTCAGTCTCTAGTGGTGTCTGTCAGTTTCGTCCACTATCATGTCATTACAAATAAATGCCGTAATATTAAAATTACTGATTGCTTATTGCTCATCGACAGCTTTAACACAGCAATCTTTCAGAATTTTGCAATTTTGATTTCTGAGCTGTCACCTGCATGAGTTGAACGAGGTGATAGACATGCATTTCACAAGCACGAGCCTCCTTTTGATTGGTTAGTAAGCTCAGACGTCATGAAATAACAGTGTTTGATTGGTTTATTCTGTTACTCGTTTTGTAACACTTACTTAAACCTGATGTTCATGTTTACATCATGTTTCCGCATAATGTAGTCAAGTGGCCTTTTATTGTGGCCAGCCTAAGGCACACCTGTGCAATAATCTTGCTGTCTAATCAGCATCTTGATATGCCACGGTGGACGGATTATCTCAGCAAAGGAAAAAGTGCTCACTAACACAGATTTAGACAGATTTGTTAACGATATTTGAGAGAAATAGGCCTTTTGTGTACATAGAAAGTCTTGGATCTTTGAGTTCAGCTCATGAAAAATGGTGGCAAAAACAAGTGTTGTTTATAATTTTGTTCAGTGTAAATATAATTGGCAATGTATTGCGTCCCCAAAAATTATCGAGGTCACGTACATATATTGTGTAATAAGTCGATTTATATTGATTATTGCCACAGGCCTATTGATTAGTTCATCTCCCGAGTCTTTGGGTCTGAGTCGTTTGCTGTTTTCTCATCTCACCAGTCAGATCAATATCTTGTAATGTTATACTTAGGAATTATTAAAGTGATTTTTCGCATCATACGGATAAAGTTTAAAGTAGTGCTGCACGATTATGACTAAAATCATGTCAATTATTCCTTTGAAATTGTGATTTTTAATAACTATTAAATTCATTATGTTTACACCTTTGTTTGAAGCAACTACATGCCATATTTTTATATGAAAGTGAACAAGATGAAAAGACTAACTGAATATATATTTATTGCTATAGTATTAAGCTTCAAATGTCAAGTAAACATTGGATTAGTTTCTTCTTTAAATAAAAAGGTAAAAATATGCATGGTATTATAATGTTATACTAAAACTAAAATTAAGACAATGGAAAAGCCCTTAAGATAATATGTAGAAAGAAAAAAAGGATCTTGAACATGCAAAATAACATAAGTGGACTTTGAACGAATAATTGCTTCTTTGAACGATTATGTAATTGTGGCATCCAAAATTGTAATCGCAATTAGAAATTTGAATAATTGTGCAGCCCTAGTTTAAAGCATTAACCAAATCTTTATGACCACATTCGTTATGGATGACCACAAAAGTTGTAAGAATTTTTTTTAAAAAGCTCAAATAAAATATAAAGTAAAAATAAAAGACCAAAAAAATATGTTACTGTAAAAGTAAAGAAACAAACTAAATGGTTGTTTGTAAGGAAGGTTGGGAATTATTAACTAATTTCTGTAATTTCCATTGCTTCTCTCACATCACATCACAAAAGAACGAACAACAGAGACCTGAAGACTCGGGAAATTAACTAATAATTTCTCTTTCCAGTACAGACTTCAGAGCCTGTAGTATATGGGGCTGGCACATTATAAACAAACGACTCAAGGGATGAACTAATCATTTCTGTTTCCTGTACAGAACCTACTAGATCAATGGTTTTCAACCAAATCACGATTTGAGCGTGCGCGATTTCTAAATCGCTTTATAGCACAGTTTTCCGTGGCCCTGACCTCCCGTAGTATGCTATCTGATCCAATCAGAATGCATTGCGCCTAGCGCGAGAACAGAGACTGGGCATATGCCTAACTCCAGGTTCACACACCGTCTGTGATGCGCCTTTTTTCTGAGCCAATGTTGACGGATCAGAGCGTTCTCACTGCGGTAAAAGGCTAGAAATAAAAATGTGGGAAAATAATTCATGTCTAACACATGAGCATTGAGTGAATTTGTTAGTGAACAGGATGCAGTTTAAGTGAGAGGAGACACGTTTTAAGTGTGCACACTCTCTCCTCGCAAAGCAGCGTGTTTCTTAGCAAGCACGACTGGTTTTGTGACAGAGCAAAGGAAATCTGCTGCGAACAGAGAGATTCGCACTCGTGCATTATTTTAATGTGCTTTCGCGTTATATTTATGCGCTCTCACTGCTGAGCGCATACACATACTGTATACACACTGCAAACACCTGAGGCACCGCTACAATTAATGAGCTCAATGAAGAATGCATGGCAAAAAAGAAAAAAAAGTCCCTGTATACAGGATTTTTTTTTTTTGCCACAAGTCTATACATTTTTTTACATCTTCACTATAGTGATAATTTTGACTTATGTCTGTTCTAGAGATTTTACAACTTTTTGATAAAGCTCTGATTGGTTTTCTTTTGGAAATGTGTTTAAAATTAATCTTGAATGCATTTATGACTGTAAAAGCATATCGGTGTGTGTCACAATTGCAAAATTTATCAAAAAAATCGCGATATTTTTTTTTTTTTTTTGTCCATGTTTATTCAATAAATACAGTTTAAAATCTAGCTTCTGAGTACTAAGTTATTAACCCAACAATAGCGGGGTCAGTTTATTTTTTTGAAGTGGGCCGCGCAAACATATGTGTTTGGTTGTGTGGGCCGCGAGTTGAAAAAGGTTGGGAACCACTGTACTAGATGTTGCGCGTGTGCAGGCAACCCAAAAGAATGAATCCCTTGCTGAGACAACTCGCCTTTCCAGAGTAGGGTTAGGGTTAGAGTTAGGGTAATCGAATGCGATTTTCATGCGCATCTTGTCAGTAAAGGCACTCCTGTGCTAAGAAGTATATCTCCAGCACGTGCGTTCAGATCAGGGTTGCCAGGTTTTCAAAACAAATCCTGCCCAGTTGCTTCTCAAAACTAGTCCAAACTGTATTGGGTATTGGGGTCGCTTCAACCAGTGGACATGAAAAACAACCGCAGACTTGGGAATTTATATTGTTATATGTAAAAGAATATTGTTTATATGTAGATCATCAATTCTCAATTCCAAAAAGAAAGCGACGGTGAGTCGTGCGCATTCACACTAGAGTTTATGGTACGTCAAATACAGGTGCGTTGCACATCCATTGAGATGAACTGAAAAACAGCACAAATCGCTTGATGGAGAGTGAAACTCTGAAGCGCACAGTCAGAGAGTGCTTGGCGATTCAAAATATATCTAACTAAACTTATACTTAGCCTCCAACTTACACACTGACAAGTAAAATCTGAGTAAAATCTTATTAGCCATTGGTTAATATTAGACATAATTTAGTCACCCAGAGTGAAGATTTAGTCACATATGCGATTGATTTACTCGCAATGTAGAGGATTCATAAAAAGAGCGCTGCATGTTTCAAAGTCAAAACGTGGCATGGGTGTTTTATATGAGTGTATCTCTGAAAGGAATAAGAAAAGTTTGAGTGCAGCACTGCTTCGTTTACCTATTCAAGAAGCCCATCTGCTGTTTTTGTTCAGACCAATGCGAAATCTACACATTGTTGTAATGTAGCACTCATGTATAGTTGTAAATGTGAACAAGTGGTTCGATAAGAAGCTAATGTGCCTTCTAAAAATCTAAACAATTAAGACGGTAAGATATTTATATTTATATTTGTCTTTTCCTAAAATTGGAATAAAGGATTAAATGTGATGTGTATATAATTTTTGTTTCTGTATCTGAACTGCAAATCTTTACGGTTTAATATGTTACCAAACAGTACTCTACCCCACTTTTACGGCATTCATTTTATTTGTGCATTTCTTAAAAAGAGTTTAAAAATCCTGCATATATCCTTTAAATTGTGAAATAAAATTCCTCCCTTGATATTTGTATTTTGAAAATGTTTTGTTTTAGGTTTTGTCTCCTATCCAATGCTCTCCATTAAAAATGTATTTATATATTTTTTTGGGTTAGATAAATTCATTTCAGGCTACCAAAACCTGAAGAGTGCCTGCTCGAAGGGCTACCAGAGATTCTGAAATTTTGAAAGCCCCGATTTGTCTTTCTGTAACCTTCTGTAATTTTGTTTTGCTGTCCTATGTTATAGCTAGACCTGAAGACCAGTTTGGCTGTTTTACTGTTCAAAACAACCATCTAATTTTTCACCACAACAAAACAGAAATCTGAAGATGTTTACAAATTGTCTAAACTTGAATGTTGAATAGTTTGAGTTGTGACAGGATTTCAAGACATGCTGTTTGTTTATTTTAGATTGCATTCAGATTGATACACATTAGTTTCAATATTTGGTTTCAATATGAATATGAAGTCAGAGACAATGGTGAAGTCAAAAAAAAACACCTGGGAATTTAATCCCAAGTTAAACTGGCTGTACCTTGCACAGAAATGTACCACACATTTTCTGGTAATTGCAGGAAGAACAATCACACGATGAAAGGGGTTTTGTTTTATTGTTGTCTTATTATATTTTGGGTGTTTTTCATATTGGGAGATTTATCTTTCCGAGTTTTGAGTGTTGATTTTTAGTTTGTTCCTTTTTCCTCTTTATAGTCTTAGTAGTAAGACTAAATGAAAGCAGACCACTTTTCAATAACAAAAACTAATACAAAAATGTCTCTCATACCCCTTTTAAAAAATAGTTTTAATCTGCATGGATGTAGTAATTGATATTAACATGTGACGGTAAACACTTTTATATTGTTACAAAAAATCTGTTTCAAATAAATGCTGTTCTTTTGAACTTTCTATTAATCAAAAAATCCTGAAATGCATCATGGTTTATAAGTATCAGCTGTTTCGAACATTGATAATGAATGCTTCTTGAGCACAAAATCAACATGTCGTCCATGGAAGACTGGAGTAATTGGCTGCTGAAAATTCAGCTTTAACATCACAAGTATAGATTACATTTTAAAATATATTTCTATAGAAAACAATTATTTACATTGTAATAATATTTCAGAATAATAATGTTAACTGTATTTTTTACCAATTTTATTTTTACCTTGATAAGCATAAGAGACTTAATTCGAAATCATATATATAAAAAAAAAAAAACTTAATAACCCCAACCTTTTGTATGTCAATGTACATATAAGAATTAATATATAACTAATATATAATAACATTGCAATAAATGTTTTTCAGGAATCCCAGGACACAAACTCAAACCCAGTGCGGACAGAGGAGGCCAAATTGAAAGCGAAGTATCCCAGCTTGGGCCAAAAGCCAGGTGGCTCCGACTTCCTGATGAAGAGACTGCAGAAAGGGGTAAGTTAAAAAAAAATTAACCACTGAAGAAAAGCACGTTTTAAAGCCATTCATTAATATAGATTTTTAAAGTTCCAGGTGCTTACACATTTTTTTATTTTTTTATTTTTTGTCTCCAGCAAAAGTATTTTGACTCAGGAGATTACAACATGGCCAAGGCAAAGATGAAGAACAAACAGTTGCCTGCCGCAGCTGGTCCAGACAAGAACATCGTCACCGGGGATCACATTCCAACCCCACAAGACCTTCCGCAGAGAAAGTCCTCATTGGTTACAAGTAAACTGGCTGGCTAACGTCAGCCATAGGTTTTGAATAAACCCTCTTACCAAACTTCCAAAACCTCCCCAGCCCCACCAGACCAGCTTCATCAGGACTGGTTATCAATTTATTTTGTTTTGTTTCTTTTAATTTGGGTATAGAGTCTTGCCGTCATTTTCATTTCACTTCAGTTGGTCTAAGCATCCCAGCTCTGTTAACCTCTTCAGAGTAGGGATAAACGAAACCCTTGCTACTCCAGGCCCTGGTGGAGCATGATGCACTTTACTCCGTGTACCCCGTATATTAGTGATATTATGAACAAACCCCTGAAGACTTCATAAAATGCTTTTCAAAAGATGCTTTTAAAATGTGAACAATTATTTAAGATTGTTTTAAAAGGCATTGTTTTCTATATAGACAATACTTGACAAGCCATTGGACCCAGATTACATTGGCAGCCCTCTTTTCCTTCATAATGACAAATTAATGAATGTTTTATATATATAAAAAAATAATAATCAGTGAACAGAATAGTCAGATCAATTTTGGTAAAGAGTGGCTGGTAGCTGTGTAGCCTTCATTCACACTTCTACCTCTCGCTCTCTAAATATGGCTCAGTTGAACCAACGGCTGCTTACGACTGGATTGCTTTACTATTCTCAGCCTTCACCTTCCGTGGTAGGCTCTGAGCAAGCGGTTCCAATCTTTCTGATTAGATTATTGTAATCGCAGCTTTTGGGTGTAAACAGACAATGTTGTAATTCACTGATAATAGCCAAGAGCTGAAATGGTCTTTGAATGTGAAATGAGAATGAAAGGGGCTTTAGAAAATGAAATTTTCATTGCACAAAGAATACTTTAAAAGATAAAGTATGTTCATAGAAAGTGGTGGCTATGTGTGTTATATCTTAAGGGCATCTGGATATATTCAGCTTGTGAGTACACTAACAGCAGTGTATGCATTAATGGCATTAGTGTGCAATTTATTTTGTGATATACAACACATATGTAATGTGATGCACATGATCCCTTTGACCATCTGAGATAATGATGACATAATCACCTTGTCTTGTCTTATGAGGTGCGGAAGGAAATTTGCAGAATTGAGCAGCACCTTTGGTTCTATATTTGTAAAATATTTTAGACCTAAATAGTAAAATTCTCTACTTAAACTTGGACAAAGTTAAATGTTTAAATGTATAAAAAGTATTTGAAAATATTACCCATAGATTGCTTTGACATGCAGCTTATTTTTCGGGTGTTTTATAACAATATCGGGGGGGAATATTATATCCTTTGACCCATTTATCCTCTGTGGTCTTCAAAAAGATACTCTTTTCTCATCATTTAGAAAAGTGTCCTTCAGAGGTCATGCATCTAGCTGCAGCATCTTTGTACACTCCCTACAAAGTCCAAGTATGAGGGTAGATACCTTTACAGAGCAAATGTAGACTGAACCTAGGCAGTCAATCCAAGTGTCTAAATCAGGATGTGCATAGTCTAATCAAGTTGTCCTTTCTAAAACCACATAGACTCGCTAACATGTGGCCTGAAGTTTTAAAAGAAACCGTTTAGCCATGTGAAGTTAACAAAAACATGTATATTAATGCATGTTATTCTTAGTAACAAAAATAGATAAATTATTGTACTGTCACTCTGTAAGTCTCACTAAAAGGTGAATTACATCAAAGGGATTGAATGTGTTTTTTCATGTATGGTTGAGGTGCTGTTGGCAGTTGGCAATACATCAGGGAAAAATGATGGTCTTGCACTTCGTATTTGTCACTTGATGGTATGTGTGGATGTACAATGTTTCCTTTGAGGAATGCGTTATTGCACAATGCTAGAAGATAATCTTATTTTGTGCTGCAGCCAAATTGTAAATAGTCAAATTGTTAATCTGGTGTCATATTTGTGCATTTCGTCTCACATTATCGGTCTCAGTTGTCTTTCCAATATTTACTAAGTTTGTGGTTTACCTTTTATTTGTTAATTTTGTGTGTCTGAATCTCTCTCTGCTTTTTGATGCAACATATTGACAAGAATATCATCAGTTCTATTGTGAGAAATGTAAATATGGAGGTTAAGGATGCTTGTATCGTAAGTAAAGAAAGATTTTTTTAATCGATTGGATTAAATTCAGACAGTACTGGACTGAAATCCTTCCACTACTGACTTTGTGATATTCAACTACATATTAACTCTAAATCTACAACTTAAGGCGCTCTCTGTTAGACACACAAAGATGTATTATTTGCTTGCTTCATGAGGCTTTTATTGTTTAATTATCTTATATTTTTTGCCCCATTTAAATATTCTTTATTGTTTAAGATGTTCCACTTGAATTAATTTGTGTTTGAAAGTGGATTTCCAGAAGTTTCCAGAATCCTCTAGTCTCTCACAGTTATATTTAGGGAAGGATGTCGAATCGAGAAGTAAAGACAGATGTTTAAAATGAATACTGAATCTATGTCTGAAATTCAAATAAAGTTTTACATTATTAGCAAAAACTCTTGAGTGGTACTTTTTTCTAACTAAATGTAAATAACGTCCATGTGTTCTTTTGTGGTATTAAAACATTTATATTATAATTTGAGTAAATCGATTGAACAGTCGCATACAAATATATTTGTGTGGCATATTTATGGCATAATGGCATCATAAAAAAAGTATATATATATATAAAAAAAGTAATGCATTCATTATATCACTCATAATAAACAGTATATTTCTTTTAAGCTAGTATTGTCTGAATATAGCCTATTTCTTGTCAAATATCTAGCGTGCCGCGGAACCGGTGTTTACTAGTTTCCAAAGTGCCAATTAATCTTGTTTGCTAAATTAAATGGGTCTCTTTGAAAAATAAAAACTGAATCGTAATAGATCTGAAGCTGTGGCTGCTCGTGATTTGCCTGTGTAATAGGCTAAACTATTTACTGCAAATTCTGTTCTTCAACAAGTTCTCACTAGGGGGAGCGCCACTCTTTGGAAAAAAGGCGGACCAACCAAGGAAAGAAAGCATAAACACAAGAATAGGCCATTGATCTCTGGTCGCTTTAAACGGAATTGGAGGTTAATGCTTTGAAACATTTTGACATTGCTTCTGCTGATGCACCCAGTTTCGTTTTACGAAGAGAATGTAAATATTCGCATTGTCACAGATTTGGGCTTTACACGAATGTGGAGCGCACTTTACGTGCGGAAACCGATGTACCTAACATTTCGAAAGCGAAGTACATGTTTTCGTAAATGATTGGTCAACAGACGGAAAACACGCCCCCCCCACCCTACCCCCCCTTGCGACTGTGTGTATATATATATATATGACATCGAAACTTCCCACCAAGGAGCTTCACCTTGTTAAAGTAAAATGTGGTTAATTTGCGTTAAGTTTTAATTTTAACTTTGAAGGACGTCGTTTCCTACCATACATATTTGATCAATTGGATTAAAGGCATTAATGTGAATTAGCAACAATGTTTCCTGGGAGTAAAGTTTCACACGACAGCGGTTTGTGGCCATGCATCGGAATAAGAGCTCTTAACGGCGACAGCAGATCGGGCGGATTGCTTCACAAGACACTGGTATTGCAAGAACTGAAGCACCAGAACCGGTTCACAGGGAACACACTCCAGGGCTCGGTACCATCCTCGCCTGAGCCGGATTGCGAGAAAATACCACATGATTACAACACGTCTACCTACGACGCCCTGGAAATGGACACACGAGAGATTATTGACATTTTCTTAAAAAACTTTACTGGATTCCCTCATTCTAAAAGTGGGAATAAACAGGTTCTGGCAACAATGAATCGGGTTGTGGAAAGTCTTGCAGTGAAGCACGAACTGGCTTACAAAGGTAATTTCACAAGTTCTTGCTGGATCTACGGCTTCCATTTCGCTTTGTTTCATAATGTTTATGGGTTGATAAGTGCAGGGTAACGTTGTTTAAGAGTCTAATGGCAGCCTCGCCCACAGCACGCACCTGGCCTGGTAGCTCGCGCCACGTATTGCTGCATTTATGATTCAGCAGTGACCTTTAACATCTCACTCTTTCAGGTATGATTGCACGTCTGAATCTGGAGCAGAGAGGAGAAGATGTGAGTTTCGTCAAGACTGTGGCAACAGAACTCTTCAGCGATGGCGTCACAAACTGGGGGCGCATTGCCAGCCTTCTCACTTTTGGGGCAATCTTATGCAAGCATCAGAGTGATAAAGGACATAGCAAGTGTGTGAGTCTGGTGGGGGAAGAGATATCTTCATATCTTCTCACAGCCCAGCGGGACTGGCTGCATAAAAACAAAGCATGGGTGAGGATTTTTTTCAATCACAAAACTGCATATGCATTTATTTATTTATTTTTAAGTTTTGCTTTGTTTGTCACCTGTTCTCACCTAGTGTATGTATATTTTTCTCCTTTAGGATGGCTTTGTGGAATTTTTTCATGTCCCAGATACAGAAGCGGCTGTGAGAAACGCATTGATGGCCATTGGTAGTGTGGCTACATTCGGAGCTGCACTTGCTTATTTGATACGGTGAATCCAAATGGACTTTGTGACAGATATTGGAAGACAAAAAGGAATCTATGTGAACAATTTGTATAAGAGAACTCCGTTTTCCTTTTTCTTCAATATTTTCTTTTTTTGGATGCCAAGTGTGTTTAAAAACTGGTTCAAAGTGATCTTTTGAGAAATTGAAAACTCTTTTTATTTTTTTTATTAAAAAGTGAAATCGAAAAATTTCAGATGTTTAGATCTGAATTGTTGATATGCATGTGCAATTAACAATTTCAGTGTCAGTTTTTGTGTGCAGTTTACACAAGCATCCTGTTATATTGTCAGTACACTTCCAGCAGTGTTCTGTATGCTATATATATATATATACAAATTGGGAATTTTGAAAAAGATGGCATACATTTAAAATTCACATACTTGTTGCATCGGCTATAAAAAGATGTGTAATTACCCATTTTAGTACAACACCTTCACATTGTCATAATGTCACTTTTTATTTCAGAAATATAGTGCATATATGTCCCACACATGACTTCATGTGCTGATAAGTAAGCTTTAAAGCTTTTATCTAAAAGCTTATGGTGGTTTTGTTTTGAGTCCTTGCTTAGGACAATGATAGCTTACCACAAGGCTGCTAAATGTTTTCATTACCTGCAAATAGAACCTTTGTATACACTGAGAAGTTTAAGTACTTATGGTCTTTTACCTTTTTCTGTGAATATACTGTTTTCTAGACTTCCAATTAAACTATTTTTTGTAATATATTGTTCATTGATTAATCCCTCACCACAGTTAACCATGGGGCTAGGTAATAAGTCCAAGGTTCATGTGTTTTATTTAGTCAATTATTTGTAGCTTCAAATGTTTTCTAGATTTTCATCTGTATGTTGTAGCAGACTTATGTATAAAATTGTCATTGCAGCCTTTGGAAAAAGTTGCATTGTGCTGTGGAAATGTTTTAGTAAGTTTTACAGTATATAAACACTTTTATTTTTATTTTGTCACCCATAATCTGTCTAAAATTATTTTATTCTGTGAAACAAATATTACACAAAATATGAATTTCCGTTTTCTTTCAAGCTGCACAATGTCTAGCAGGAAGTATGACGTCGTAAAAATATCGTGTTCTGATCTTCATACAGAGGAAGTTTCTCCGTTGATTTCTTTCTGTTTGCTGTACTTTTTGGCTTAAGGTGCTGGATATAGCCAGTTTGGCTTGATTTCTTATGTGGAAGTAATGGTTGTTAACAACAATTGTTAACATCACGACTGTCACACGGTTTGCGTGATTTACTTTCCTGACGTTACACTTCCTTACAGTGAGCCATTTTTTAATGCTGATTGGCCGGAGTTATAGAAAATCACATGAGGCTTGAAGAAACCTCAACAGTTTATATTATTAAATAAAATAAAATAAATAATATTATAATATTAAAAAAAGTTCTGACTGATATTGCTGTGAATGAAATCAGATGTTAGCGGCTTACATGATAATGTCCACTTCCTTAGTGAATTAAATCTATAGCCTATCACACGAAATATTTCCATAATGGAATGGCAATTCATAATGGATTGACATTCTGGAAATACTTTGCATGTGTCTGTGTCTCATTCCCTTGATAAGCAAAGGCCAGTTAAAGAAGGAAATGTCATGGACCATGAGCAAGGCATTAGAGCTCCAGTGATGTTCATACATCAAAACTATATATATATATATATATATATATATATATATATATATATATAAAAGCGAACGAAACCAAACAACCACTATCAATTTAAATTTGTCAAAATATCTGGTTTTGTGAAAGACTCGAATATGACAGAAACAATGAGGACTAAATGGAAATTTTGGGTGGACGTTAACTCTTAACTCGTTAACTTATCAAAACATACAGGAATTTTCTTCCTTCCAGGATATCCTGCCGGGAAATCAGATGTAGAATTATTTAGCCTGCTTAAAATATTTCAAGCTCATCCGAAAAAGAATTCGCTGACGAAACACAGTGTAGTCCCTGGTTTCTCTGGCGAAACCTGACAATATTTGTGTGAGTGTGCTTGTTTGCTCAGATTGGCTTTGTGTCTGGTTACAGGCCATCCGTGGGGTCTAATGAGGACTATGGTAATGACACACACAGAGCCTCACCTGATCCTCCAGCTCACTGCGGCAGCACCTGCTGTGGTTACCTGAGCTGGGCAGCACATGGCTGGTATACTCAGTGGAATACAAATAAAGCCATGCAACAATACATGTAATAATCTTTACAATATTGTTCTATGGTAGTCCTGGATTGTTTAATATTTTTTAAGTATCGCACAACAGATATCTTTTGTGAGAGGTAAAAAAAAAAAAAAATTTGCTTGGCCAGTTTATATATATATATATATATATATATATATATATATATATATATATATATATATATATATATATATTGCTGTTGTTGGTTCTTAGCCTTTTTTAAATAACTGAAATAAATTGGCGAAGTGATATGGAAGTGTAACGTGGTCAGGACTGAAATTGTTTTATAGCCATGTGGTAAAAACGCCCTTCAGTCAATCAGAATCAGGCTAGATTGCTGTGTTATATGGACTATAGAAAGTAATAATGTTTAGAAACTTATTTGGCCAAACAATCTCATCACATGTTCAGCAAGGAAGTCGGCCTGGTTGATCATTTAGCTTCATTTAGCTCTTTAGCTTTGTAACAGTTTTCCTCATTCCCCTTTTTTGTGTTTGTGTGTAGTTCCTAGTGTTTAGCTTTCATTTTCGGGTAATCTTACTGAATTCTTCACATTGAAGACCACTGCTGGCTCATCACTGATGAGTCATCAGGTTTGTGACCTTTCGTCTACAGCATCATTCCACAAGGAAAACACGTCACTTCCACATTCTGTCATAAAGATAACCACTCAACAAAAAGTGTGAACCCCCAGGTTATTGGTTTTATGTGACAACTGTGTATTTCATACATATTTCAAATATTTAATCATCCGATTAAATGGTTATAAACGGTTCCTAGTGCTTTATATTAGTCGGCTCAGGAGAAAAATATTATCCTGACTTATTGTTACCTTTGAGTCACATGACTTGTGTCTTGGATTGAGTATTCCTTGGTTTGCGTGCTATGTACACAAATGCATGAGGTAAAACTCACAAGTGGCATACATGATATAAATAAATGTGTCTCATCAGATTTCCCTTTTTCTAGTCCTCGCTCACATTTTTTTTTTTTTTCCATCATGGGTAATTTATTCCGAGCTCATGTAAATGTAATACAAATCCTGTCCTTCTATTGTAAGAGCT